>NC_090324.1:10434075-10738118 GCF_040869045.1 Eurosta solidaginis
CAAAAAAATCATCGTTTTTTTCTACAAAATATCAACGTATTTCTTTGCTGTGCGGCACTCAATATTTACTTTTATTACAATAATATAATCGCTAAAGCGAAGTTTTTTACTTAAATTGTTTGAATTGGACGTGATAAATAAATATAACTATACAATTTCGCAAAAGAGCGAAGCAAATAAACTGTTGTAGTTTTATCAATTGATTTTCCGCACTGGTGGAAAAAATATAAGTACAATGGAGATTTAGGACGAATTTCCTCGTGATAGTTCCATTGTCAAAAGCTAAGTCGAGAACAGATCAAGGGAATCACTCTTCATTACTGTGAGAAGCCGCTACGTGCTTAAGAAACAAAGCGTTTAAGCTTAGGACGTATTCCACATAACGCCATCGAAGTAGTTACCACGCAAGGAAGCCACCTCCAAATGGCCACCAACCATCTCCACACAGCGGCAACCCCCCGAAATACCCGGGTAAGTCTCGAATTAACTAGTGGTCGTTCGTCGCCATTGACGAAACCAGCCTCTTAACAATATACATACACATACACATATTAAGTATATCCCCCCCAATAAATTTTGGTGGCTCCCGCCAAATCCAAATTTCTCCCGCCAGAATTATAATTTCCCGCCAAAAATACATTTATATATATATATATATACATTCTCACCCCATATACACCTGCACGTAAAAGCGGTGCATTAAAAAATTTCAAGGCAAATCCCACACACACTTGCACAAAGTTAGCTCATTGCTCTTTAATACTTGAGTCTCTTGCGGTATAATTTAAATACATATCCCCACATTTACATTGTTGGCGATACCCAGCAAAAATTTCAGCCACATTTGCATTGCTTGAAATACCCAGCAGTAAATTCTGCAGGTCTTCTCAACTGGTCCCAGACAACTCCCAATTCAGTCTAACTGGTCCTAGCCTACTACACTCTCGACCAATAGGAAAACTTATCACCCGCATAAATAAATCCTCGGCAATCTCCAAAAATTCCCAAAATAGCTAAAGTAAAATTAAGCAAGTCCTTCTTCAGAATGACTAGCGTGGTCGAAAATAAATTTATATCCGAAACGGATCTCTTTCGGATTACTGCGCTCGGTTCGGTACAACCGACATCCAAGATAACACCGAGGCATCCCTAAAAATAAAAGACAAAAATATCGATGTGTTCTGGGAAAGGCTACAGAGCGCATATGACGCCGTCGTAGAGTCAGATGACAAAGACCATCCCGACGACTTTAAGGCCTCAGCTTTCAGCAAATACCGCGCCTGCCTTATAGCGTATAAGGACACAAAGGCAAGAATAGGCGATCATCTCCAGCTAAGGGTACTAAGCAATCCCGTCCCCGCTACAACCACCACTCCCCAAGAAAGCTCCGGGATGCATCTCAAAGTACCCGCCTGTGACACCGAAGTCTTTTACGGGAGTTATGATCAATGGCCGTCCTTCCGTGACATGTTCACGGCGGTCTATATCAACCACCCCAAACTCTGAGCGCCCAAAAACTGTACCACCTTAGGTACAAGACCCAAGGAAAAGCCGGCCAGATAGTAAAGCAATTCCCACTTAGTGATGAAAACTTTGCTCTGGCGTGGGAAGCCCTGAAATCCCGTTATGAAAACAAAAGAGTCCTGGTTGACAATCAAATCCGAATTCGCATGAATCTAAAAGCGATTCAATCAGAAAACAGCGATGAAATCCAAAGATTGCAATCCTCTGTAAACAACTGCCTCCAGATATTAGCAACCCAACAAGTCTCGACAGAGAGTTGGGATCCCATTTTAATTTATTTAGTAACGTCCAAGCTCCCACAAAATACTGTTGCGCTTTGGAAACAATCATTAAGTTTGCGAAGATCCTCCCGAACTGGTCCCAAATGGATAAATTTCTGACTACTAGCTACGAGATAGTGGAAAGGGTGGATCAATGGTGACCAGCCAAACCCCGATATAATCCACCATCCACCAACTTCTCAAGGCCTTCCCCAAGTCAGAACAATCCCCAGTTCAGGCAGGCTCAGACCCAAAACCAAAGCCGCAACCCCCCGCAGAACAGCAACTACGCGCAAAATCGAACAAATGCTCACGTGGCCGAGCATCAAAAAATCTACGCCTGCAGAATGTGCAAGCAGGCCTCCCACACGCTACAAAGCTGGCAATCCCTGAACGGGAAAAATTCGTGAGAGAAAACAATATGTGCGAAAACTGCCTGTCCCAAACCCACCTCTTAAAAGATTGCACAAGCACAAGAACGTGCCTCTACTGCCAAGGTCGTCCCAACTCCACCCTCCACGACGCTGGAGTATCTCATAAAATCAATGGCCCTCGGAAAACAACATCTCAAGTAGCAACTAGTCAGGACGTTACCAACCCAGATCCCAACGAGGAACTTCCCACCACCTCAAACGCTGCCCGCATCCAATCTTTGCATGCAGAAAATGATAGCAAGATCATTTTCCCCACAGCGATAGTGTCCATAGAACACCGAGGGGACTGCTTCAGGCTCAGAGCCTTAGTGGATCAAGGGTTAGAACGTAGCTTCATCTCGTCAAAAGCTCAAATCAAGCTAGGCCTCCCATATACCCATTGCCTATTTGAAATATCGGGCATGGGAGGCGGAGTAGTACAAACCTCCAACAAGTTATGCTCACTGACCCTAGTCTCAAATGACCACAAGGTAAAAATAAAGGCCCAGGCAATCGTGCTACCTCGGCTCACTGGGCAACTCCCAACACTCACACTAAATAACGACCAAATGCGTAAATGGTCACACCTCAAGCTAGCAGACCAGAATTCTCAGAACCCCCCCCCCCCCCCCCAATTTGATCTGGTATTAGGCAGTGATCTTATCCCACAAATAATGCTAAATGGCTAGCCCAAAACACAATATTTGGCTGGATAATAAGTGGCCATACCCCCGAAAAGGTCGGATCAGACTCCTCTCAAGCGTGGGAAGTGACGAATGTCCAGCTAAGACAATTCTGCAAAATCGAAGAAATACCCAGAGTGCGAGTGGAAACCCCAGAAGATAAAATGTGCGAAGACTTTTATCAAAGCACAACCACTCGCATGGATGACGGTCGATATATGGTTCGGCTCCTCTTTATACCAACATTCCCGAACGATATCGACCTAGGCCAATCCCGTACTGCAGCCCTACGACAGTTCCATGGGATGGAACGTACTCTCTCAAAAAAGGGCGATCTCAAGCAGCAATACGACCAGGTACTCGAAGAATATCTGTCCCTAGACCACATGGAAGAATGCAGTCCCAATGAAATAGAATCCCTGGGTAAATACTGCTCATTCTATCTCCCTCACCATGCAGTCGTAAGGCCAGACAAGAAGACAACAAAAGTCAGAGTTGTATTCAACGCCTCTAAAAAGTCGGGTTCCGGTCACTCCCTCAACGATGTTTTATGTACCGGACCAACCCTCCAACCCGATCCCCGACTTATGTTGCTGAAATGGCGAACATATAAATATGTGTTTAATGGCGACGTCGAGAAAATGTACCGCTAAATTCTCTTGCACCCCGACGACCGAGACTACCAACGGATAATATTCCGAACCCCGAACACAGTCCAATCAAGGACTACAAGTTGAAAACGGTCACCTTCGGGGTTAACTGCGCGCCTTTCCTGGCTATTCGCACTATACACGAGATGTCGAAAGACATAGCCGATTCCCATCCACGCGCAGCCCCAATACAAAAATCCGAGACGTATGTTGATGATATTTTATCTGGCAGTCATGATCTCCAATCAGCCGAGCAATCCCTAACAGAGACTATAGACGCTCTCAATTCAGCCGGCTTTCCCCTAAAAAAGATCACGGCAAACCATCCCGACATCCTCCAAAAAATATCAAAAACTGATCTGCTGGAAACAAACTTTCTCGAGTTCGAAAATACTAGCACCGCCAAGACCCTGGGCATCTAGTGGAACGCCCTAACGGATACATTCTCGTATACCGTTGACTCAAATCCGGCATACACTGAAGCCACGAAGCGGCAAATCCTCTCCTCCATTGCGAAACTGTCCGATCCCGCAGGGTGCCTGACGCCCATAATGATCCAAGCGAAGATGCTCATGCAAAGATTGTGGTTAGACGGGACCGAATGGGACGAGAAGGTCAAACCCATCCGTCTAGCCAAATGGGCGCAGTTCTCTCAAAATCTTCCCTCTATCTCAGCCATCCATATACCCCGATGGATGAATTTTAGGCCCGATCAACATGTTGAGCTCCACGGATTCTGCGACGCCTCAGAAAAGGCTTATTGCGCAACCATGTACCTAATAAGTACCGTCGGTACTCAGGTCCACTCTCACCTTATAGTGTCCAAAGGCAAAGTGGCTCCTCTCAAAACTATTAGTTTGCCACGCCTGGAGCTATGCGGAGCGCTCTTATTAGCAAAATTAGTCGCAGTAGTCCAACCCCATCTCGGCCTAAGTCAAAAAAAATTAATCATGTGGTCGGAAATCGTGCTAGCCTGGCTGGAAAAGCCACCCCACTCGTGGAAAACATACGTCTCCAACCGAACAGCGCAGATTATAGACCTCGTTGGAAATGTCCCTTGGCGACATGTGCGAAGCAAAGACAACCCCGCGGATCTTGGAACCAGAGGATGCAGCCCCGACGATCTCGCTAACTCATCGCTAAGGTGGAATGGTCCAGAGTGGCTTTCCCGACCCCCCGAGGACTGGCCAACACCAACGGCCAGAAATATTGTACCCCCCGAACTTCGCCGAGTCGAAGCACTGCATGCAGCGGAAGAGTCAGAAGACTTCTTAGCACGGTTCTCCTCCTATCCCCGCGCCGTACGCGTAACAGCGTACGTGTTGAAATTTATAACTCGGCTTAGAAATGCTGTAGGAGGCACTCGTACCCCTAACGATCCCGGCCTCTCTTACGCCGACGTCATGCGCGCGAAATCCGTCTGCTGAGCTTGACTCAGTTGAGATTCTTCGCTTCCGAAAGAGCTTCCCTCGAAAATTCCAAACCAATCGGAAAGCGAAGTCCCCTACTGGCACTTGAACCCTTCCTGGACACAAAAGGGATTCTCCGTGCCAATGGACGATTATTAAACGCCGACATGACCTACAATGATCCATCCCATCATTCTCCCCGAAAAGGCTCGATTTACTTCCCTCCATATAAGGTTTCTACACGAGAGCTTCCTCCATGCGGACCTCTGCCTCCTGCAACAAGCTATGAGGCAGGAATTCTATACCCCCGACTCAAACCTCAGCTGAAAAAATGTATTTTCCAATGTAAAGTCTGCACCATCCATAAGCGACAAAAAAATAAATGTAAGGCGCGATAACCTCCGAAGAGATCTAAGGCCGAGCTTCTCTTCCAATTTGCGTCGTGCACCTCTTGTTTTTTCCTACAAATTGGCCGGACGGGACCTACATGTTTTATGCCGACTCCGAACGGTATCTGCAAGGCATATGAGTTTTCACTGAGAGCGTTTCATGGCAGAAATACACCCGGAGTGCTTGCCAAACACTGCCGAGGGGCGACCCCGCTTAGAAAAATTTTCTTCTAATTTAAAAACCTTATTTCTAAAATTTGGATGTTGCTTTGCCCGGGGTGCGAACACAGGGCATACGGTGTGGTAGGCGGAGCACGCTACCATCACACCACGGTGGCCGCACGACAAGCGACAAACGCAATCCCAAATAATGGCAGCTTTACCCCCCGAACGATGCACTTTCGCGCCCCCTGCACTACTACTGGCGTAGACTTCGCCGGTCCGTTCCAAATAAAAGCTTCGATGCTCCGATCTCCAACACTCGTAAAAGGCTATGTGGCCGTTTTCGTTTGCTTCACCACCAAGGCGATCCATTTGGAATTGTGTTCGGATCTCACCAGTAAGGCTTTTCTCGCTGCCTTCGCCCGGTTTGTAGGGCGTCGAGGGTACCCGAAACAAATTATGAGCGACAACGGCACAACATTCATTGGTGCTAAGCGAGCTACCGAAGTAGAGTTCGTCACCTTCCTCAACGAAGTCTCGACAGATATTGTCCAAAAGTATGCGCCACAAGGCATCGATTGGAAATTTATACCCCCCGGCGCACCCCACATGGGTGGATTATGGGAATCTGCCGTCAAAAGCTTTAAAACCCATTTTAAAAGGGTCGCCGGAACACAGAGCTTCATCTTTGAAGAATTCTCGACTATTAATTCGTATCGAGGCCGTTCTCAATTCTCGTCCTATCTCCCCGCTTTCTCAGGACCCAGCGGATCTCACCGCCCTCACACCTGGCCACTTTCTGAGAGGTGCACCCCTTCTCACCATCCCCGAGCCGAACTATGAACATCTCTCTTTGATCAACCGCTGGGAACGGTTGAAAGTTTTACATCACCAATTCAGCAAGCGCTGGAAGAATGACTATCTCGTGGAGTTGCACAAGCGTTATCGATGGCAAACCGCTCAACCTCCCCCTAAAATCGGCGATCTAGTCGTCATTAAGGAAGACAATTTACCCCCCCACCGAATGGCGTCTAGGTAGAGTGAAGAGCGCTGATCCTGGCAGAGACGGACACGTACGAGTGGTCGACGTACGCACGCAAAAAGGTGTTATCACCAGGCCTATCACAAAATTATGCTTCCTGCCACCAGCGGAACTTGATTCAGCCCCGCATGGTTCCCTATCATCTCCCGAACCAACTACAGTCCACTAAGATTACCTATCGACACCATCTCAGAGCATAACTGAATCATCCCGTATCTCTCACAGGCAGTCCCTAACCTGGCGTTTCCTCTCAGACATACCACTAATACGCATTCATATTCTCTTTCACAGATGGATCGTCAGCGCCCTCCGGTTCCCGCACCACGCCGCTCGCTGGAATCAAGCGTCGTTGTGCCCGCAGCCCCGCCACGACACACCAATACCGCGATGGCCGACTACCGGAAATGCCGATTGTGTATGCGGCATCACGCCCTCTTGAGGTGCCCTGCCTTCTTGGCCATGCAGCGGCAACAACGCACATTAATTGCTAGGGCACATCAATATTTCACCAACTGCTTGGCGCTGTCCCATCGCACCAACGAGTGCACCTCCACCGAACGCTGTCTGGTCTGCGGGCATCCCCATCATACACTACTACATCGGGAAACCGGAGGTCGCCACCCGTCATATGCCGTTCCACCACAGCAGGAGGCTCGTCCGACATCACGCCGCACCGTCGCATTTCCGCAGCTCATCGTTGTTGTTGTTGTTGTTGTTGTTGTTGTAGCAATGCTCGCCCCACCTAATAGCCGCGACCGATCACAAATTGTCATCAATATCCTCTAACGGGAGTCCAAGGAAACTTGCCGTTTCAACAGGGGTGGACCATAAGGAAAGGGGTGTTAGAGGCGTTGGTTTCACATTACAATTAAAGAGATGGTTGGTGTCATGTGGGGACACATTGCAAGCAGGGCATACATTTTGTATGTCGGGGTTGATTCTGGATAGGTAAGAGTTTAACCTGTTACAGTATCCAGAACGAAGTTGAGCAAGAGTGACACGCGTTTCCCTGGGGAGTATGCGTTCCTCTTCTGCGAGTTCTGGATATTTTTCTTCAAGTACTGGATTCACCGGGCAATTCCCGACATAAAGGTCCGACGCCTGTCTATGGAGTTCACCAAGGACCTGCTTGTGTTTTTCCGCTTCATACGGCTGGGTTCTCAGGTGCCGTATTTCCTCAAAATGCTTATGGAGATGGCTCCTTAGGCCCCTAGGCGGTGCTGGTTCGTCAATCAGATGTCTGTTGGGATGCCCAGGTTTCTGGGTTTTCAACAGAAACTGTTTGGTCAGCATCTCATTTCTCTCCCTGATGGGGAGTATTCTCGCCTCATTATGCAGCTCATCGTCGACATCGCCAGCCACCAGTCACCCATCGTTCTTCGAATGCGCGTCAACCTCAACGGCCATCAAATGTCGAAAACCGCACTATACGATGCACCGCCACCGGACTGCGCACTTCAACTTACAAACATAAAGTTGGGAAAATACTGATTCAAGAAGCAGTTCGGGCCCTGAACGAGCTGCAGCACACGTTAGGCGCTTAGTACGCCTAGGCGGGCCAGGATACGTATATCCATGAATTTATATATATTCCGTATCTTGTACTGTATTTTATTATTGAATTGTATTGTATCGAATTATCCCCTAGAATCAATGCACTGTATTTACCTTTAAATTCCCTATTGGACGTGTGGCAGTCTCCACCGCGCAAATCCACTAGATGGAATTTGCCGCAACTACATAGTAGCGATATAATTTTGTAAATTTGTTGAATTTCATTTTCTGCAAATGCAGCAGTCTTCTCTGTAAAACCAAAAAAATCATCGTTTTTTTCTACAAAATATCAACGTATTTCTACTACAGATGCACGTTTATAGCTTTTCATATGCGGGTGTATATGTGAGTGATACTTGCACAAATGATTGCCGATTTTTGTGAGCATCTCAGATACAAGCATGTACATGTGTGAGAAATACTTTGCTGATGATTGCATACTTTTGTGAGCATCTCTCCGCTGCTGGCATGTACATATGTGTAGACATAATAACTGTTTTGTTTATGTACATACAAGTCACTGCTTAGTATCGGCTTAGAGATGACGGTATCCCTTAGGGTTGCTAATACTCATCACATTATGTTTTATTTAAAGTGCTATAGCTTCTTTGTTTATTAAATTCGGAAAGTGGTTCAAAAGCAACAATGTAAAGAATTGGGAAGTTTTTTCGTCAAAAGGATACAGGTAAACGACTTCATAGCTCGAAGGGACATTAAAAGCAAATATGCAGATATCCAAGAAGAAAATAATGACGTATCAATTTTCAAAATCTTTGTACGCATGTTGTGTTGTGGAGAGCAGTTTTTCATCCACGTTGGATATTATGTACACATCTATCAGCCTCTCAAAGGTTTTCAGCAGAAATGATGTTAAGCTAATGGGTCTGTAGTCGTTGGGATACATATGACCGGTCTTCCCCGTTTTTGGTAGGAAAGCTGCACGATAAGGTTTCCAAGAGTGCGGTATATGATGCAGTCTTACGCATAAACCGAATATCATTTTAAGCCATTCCACGACCTCTCCACTTGAAATTTGAAGCGGCGATTTAAACTAAGACAAAGTCTTCACCGCCCATTCGATCTTGGTATCGGTCACAAATCCCCGCACTACCCGCTCAGTGATCGTAGTGTAAATGCTGTCTGCTGGCTCCTCTAAATCATCTCCCGATGAGAAATGTGTGTCGGAAAGCATCTCATGGGACTCCTCACCATTACGTGACCATTCCCCTTTCTCTTTGGTTAATAGTATCTGCTTCCCCTTGCTAGGACAACTCTTTCGCTGGAGCACTCGATGTCCGCACAAAAACTTTTCCATGTGACTCTCTTCGTCATAGAAATTTCACGCTTGTAGATCCTCAACAGATCCCTATACTCCTCCCGGCATGTTTCGCTTTCCGCGGCCCTTGCTAGCTTAAACATTTCTTATACCGTTCTTCTAAGAAGTCTCAGCTCGTTGCTCCGCCGCGGCGGTCTTGCTTTTCCTCTGAATCACCTTAGAGTCCAAGCTCTGGTATACGCAGTTATAAGCTTGTTTGTTAGGAATTTATTGTACTCCTCTAGTTCCCCCACATTGGCAACCTTTCTGGATTTTCCCAGTTTTCTTTTTACATGTCTCTGGAATTTCGTCCAGTTCGTTGACCTAGGGTTTCTAAATGTTCCTCCCTTCTTTACCCTCTTTTTAAGGGATGCTGAAGCTGATATTCGCATGGTCGGAGAAGGAAGAACCATCCAACCATACCTGACATATCACGTTAAGAACTCAATGTAATATATAGAACATTGCTGGATGTTGTACCAACATATGTAGGGACAGTTTCCCTGTTGGCTACATGCAAACTAACATATTGCATACGACATGTTGTGCCTCCGCATTATTGGCCATATAGCAGGATGCCAGGATAAATGCTTGCGTATTCTTCTGTTCGACGGCCACCACTGCGATGTCCTCAGTAGTATAATTAGGCAGCATATATGAATGCAGCTGTAATCTTTGGAGTTCTTTTCCTGATCGCATGAGTATTCAGATTCCAAACGTTAAAAACCACGTGCATTTCATGAAGAACATTATATAGTAATTTATAATATAAGCAAATTAATTGGTTCAATCATAAGAAAAACTATGACAAAAATAAATACTAAAAATGAGATATATTTAATGTGCAAAGGTAATATATTTCGTATCGAATCAGGGGATTCAATTATGTCAGGATGGTCGACTTATAAGATAAACATACCTAAATTGTATGTCCATATTTATCAATTTTTCGATTATGTTGGAAGGGCGTAAACTAAAAGTAAATATTGAAAAAAAATAATTCATGTTATTTAGATTGTATTACGTTTTTCAAACGTACGTACTTAGATTAGAGGTATTGTGCTTAACATAGAATCAGGGTATCAGATATTTAAATCTATTTCAACAACGTATATCATCTTAACTACACTATCCATTCTAGCGTAGTTAAATATATTAGCTGTCTAATCTAAGTACTAACGATGACAGACTTCTAAATCATGCCAACATAATGTTGGTGCTAGTTGTGATATAGAGTTGTGATATGAGGCATTTTACGCATGTTAGTAAAGCGCGAAGACAACATATGAACGGCGATGCACTGAGTTATTTGAGTAATGCATTTCAGTATGTGCTTCGAAGCGACATTTTTTCTATTCGTACGAGAGCTTGAAAATCTGTGAGCTACATACCAGAATACTTTATATGCACTTGCATCTAGGATATGGAAGCCTGCCTCTCCAGCACCAAATTGGTAGTGATTTACAATAATTATATAATTTTAGTTCAAATATATTGTAATCACTTTATCATTAGATTTGACACAAAATAAAAAGTATGCAAATTACGGACATGCTAAGAACCACTTTACGTCGAAACTATTTCAAATTCAACGATGGAATGGGAAGCCCCACATCGGCCATTCTTATGAGTGTTCATGCAAAACCTGGATGAAGAGTACATACAGAAACTGACATCCAACTTAGGCGTGTCATTTTATGCTAGATTCTTGGACGACATAATGTGCTTTTAACTAATCAAAAACCAGGACCTATGTTATAAAATAACTCCGTCCTCTTGGCAAATACTAGAAGCTTCCTAGGACTTAAGCCACTTGCTGCTTCTAGATCTTACAGCTGTATCACTCCTAATAACTGGAGTCTTAGCCTGGCAAGTGCAGGGCACGAGCACAGAACGTGCTCGATCGTTTCCTCCTCCAACCCGCACTTCCTACATCTGCTATCACTGACCAAGCCTAGTTTAAAGGCATGTGACGCCAGAAGGCAGTGTCCAGTCAGAATACCCGTCATGAGTCTACAGTCCTCTCTTTTTAATGATAGGAGCAACTGTGTTAGTCTAAGGTTGTAAGACCTACACATAATCTTCAACACTTTACAGCCCCGCGCTTGAGCCCACGCCTTTCCCGCTTGGTCGATCATGTGCACCTCTCGCCTTCGCTTAATCTCGCCCAATTTAATTGGGACATCTACGGAGCAAGCTTCAAGGGATGCGCCCTTTTTAGCTAGTTCGTCCGCTTTTTCATTCCCATCTATTCCCATATGCCCTGGGACCCAATATAGATGTATGCTTCTCCCTGTCCCGATTCTCTCCAGAGACTGCTTACACTCTAACACGCATTTAGATGCTGAGCTATGCGAGATTATTGCCTTAATTGCTGCTTGACTGTAAATATAAAAGTTAACACGGTTGCAGCTTAAGCTATTCTCTTCCAGGGTTTCTACTGCTTTGGTTACAGCTAATATTTCCGCTTGGAAAACGCTACAGTAATCCGGCAGCATGTAGGATCTGCTTATTTCCGGATCAGCGCAGTATACCGCAGACCCTACTCCTTCCACTACTTTGGAACCATCGGTGTACACATGTATCGCCTCGTCCGCCATTTGCGCACCCTTGGGCCAACCGTCCACCTCTATTGTGGCCTTAAGATCTCCCTCGAAGCGCAGATAGGGAATCATGTAGTCTGTTCGTCTTGTGATTGATGACGCTATACTACTATGGCCATATGGTCGGCGCTCAAGCTGCTCTGAAGCACCGAGCCTGGTTGCGGTCGTTAACGCTTTGTTCTTTGCTACCAGGTCTACAGGTGGGATGTGCAAAATGGCATACAGTGCAGCCGTCGGGGTTGTTTTCAGGGCTCCCGTAATGCTAAGCATCGATAGTTTACATACCCCCTCTAATTTTTTGAGGTATGTTGTTTTTTGGGTGGCTTTCCACCAAACAAGAACTCCATAGTATAGAATAGGGCTTACAATCGCTGTAATCTTTCTGCAATTTAACATGCAGCCGGATGTACTTTAATGTAATTAAGACCATCCATAATCGCCCATTTTGCAACATTATTGAAAGCCCCGGCAATGTCCAAGAAGACTCCTAGAGCATACTCCTTATATTCCAGGGATTTCTCTATGCTTATTACCACCCTATGCAATGCGGTGTCTACCGACTTGCCTTTGGTGTACGCATGCTTTGTTGTGGAGAGCAGCTTTTCATCCACGTTGCACGTTGGACTTTATGTACACATCTATCAGCCTCTCAAAGGTTTTGAGCAGAAATGATGTTAAGCTAATGGGTCTATAGTCTTTGGAATACATGTGACCGATCTTCCCCGCCTTTGGTAGAAAAGCTACACGAGCAGTTCTCCAAGAGTGCGGTACATGATTCAGTCGTATGCACCCATCGAATATTATTTTAAGCCATTCCACGACCGCCCTACTTGAGACTTGTAGCATGGCCGAGAATATACCATCTGGGCCCGGCGATTTAAACTTAGAAAACTTCTTCACTGCCCACTCTATCTTGGTATCGGTCACCAAGCCCGGCACTACTAGCTCCGTGATCGAAGTGTGAGTGATGTCTGCTGGCTCCTCTAAACCGTCTCCCGATGAGAAATGTGTATCGAGAAGCACCTCAATGGATTCCTCACTATTACGTGACCATTCCCCGTTCTCCTTTTTTATTAGTCCCTGGACTATGTTTCCCTTTGCTAGGACTTTTTTCAACCGTGCTGTTTCGCTGGAGCGCTCTATGTCCGTACAGAAACTTTTCCATGAGTTTATCTTCGCCCTGGTAATTTCACGCTTGTAGATCCTCAGTAGATCCCTGTACTCGTCCCGACACGCTTCGCTTTCCGCGGTCTTTGCGAGCTTAAACATTTCTTTAACCTGTCTTCTTAGAAGACTCAGCTCATTGCTCCACCATGGCGCCTTTGCTTTTCCTCTGAATCTTCTTAGAGGGCAAGCTTTGTTATACGCAGTCATAAGCGTCCTTGTTAGGAATTCATTCGACTCCTCCAGTTCCTCTACATTAGCAACCTCTTTGGGTTGTCCCAGTTTTGTTTCTACATGTTTCTGGGATTTAGTCCAGTTCGTTGACCTAGGGTTTCTAAAGGTTCCTCCCTTCTCTACCCTCTTTAGGGGGATGTTGAAGCTGATATACGCATGGTCGGAGAAGGATGGTCTATCAGAACCATCCAATCATACCTTGATATATCACGCTCGGAGCTCAATGTAATATACAGAACATTGCTGGATGTTGGACCAATGTATGCAGGGACATTTCCCCTGTTGGCTATCTGCAAATTGGTTTGCAGGATGTAACAAAACAGAGATTCGCCTCTCTCGTTCGTATCTGCTCTTCCCCACGCATTGTGGTGCGCATTTGCATCTGCGCCTATGACCAACCGCCCTTTGCGCCCTTCCTCCTGTACTAGCCTTTTGCACTCCATCGGTGGGACCTCCGCAGCATGGGCCATGTAGCAGGACGCCAGGATAAATGCCTGCTTATTCTTTTGCTCAACGGCCACCGCTACGAGATCCTCAGTGGTGTAATTAGGCAGCATATATGAATGCAGCTGTTTCCTTACCATTACTACAGCTCGCACCCGTCCTTCCGTTTGCGCGTAGTAAACGCCAAACCCGCGCGCGCTAAGTCCAGAAACCTTTCCTCCCAATGAGAGCCACGGCTCCTGGATCAGCGCCACGTCGAACGAACCATCCTCACGGGTTAGGAGGAGTTCGCTCGACGCCACTTTACTGTGTTGGAGGTTTATCTGTAGGACCTGCAGCACCATTGGGCTGTTTGTCCCCCTCCAGTACCTTCGTCTTGACGTCGTCGTCCTCCCCTTGCCCTTTTGGTTTAGAGTATTCGAGGCCCCCTTCAGCCTCTCGTGGCTGTTGTGCAGGGTGTTCCTCTGTGCGAGTCACAGCTCAATTTAGCGGTTGGTCCTCTTCTAGCACGTTCGTGGTGACGTCGGGGACCTCCACCTGTCTTTTTTCCCTTAGGCTTTTGAGGTCCTTTTCCACTTCGCCCACCTCTAGCGTGTTAGGGTTTTTATCCTCGGGACTTCTTTTCCTAAGTCGCATGTAAATTTTGCCAGTGCCAAAGGACATTTTACCAAGCTGCGTGTACAAAATATCCTCCGCCTCCTTGTTTATTTGGAAGATGTAGAACTGACCATCCTCGGTAGGCCGAGATACAGTAAGTACCTTCCAATCCTGTGTCGGTATGTTCGGATTCTGATTCTGCAGAAGTCGCAGTGTATCCTCCGACTTCATCACGCATGGTATCCATACCTTAACTTTTGGTGTTAATTATGATTTATGGTGCAAATTATGATAAGTTTTAAAATTGCCACGGGTGACAAAAAATATGCTCTTCATTAGTGGATTTATAAATTATAAAAACTCTGTAGATATATGAAAGTAGCTTGTATTGTTTAAATAATACTCCTATATTGCTACAAAAGGCTAGGTACATTCCCAAACATCAAAGTGCCGATATATTGCTGTTTAAACGTTTTTGTTTTTGTGTTCAATAATCGAATGCACCTAAATTTAAATTTTTTCTTGTCACTCTTATGCTGCTTCAATCACAAAAATTTTATAGGCTGTCTTGTTTTGATTTCGAATTCAAAACACATTGCGAGCATTTTCTATTAGCAATATAGGATCATTACATATATTAATGCCATAGTATTAAAGTCATATAAAAACACTCCTATATTGCTAATAGAAAATGCTCGCAATGTGTTTTGAATTCGAAATCAAAACAAGACAGCCTATAAAATTTTTGTGATTGTAGCAGCATAAGTGTGACAAGAAAAAATTAAAATTTAGGTACATTCGGTTATTGAATACAAAAACAAAAACGTTTAAACAGCAATATATCGGCACTCTGATGTTTGGGAATGTACCTAGCCTTTCGTAGCAATATAGGAGTATTACATATAATTAAAGTTATAAATATTTCTTAAATGATTTTATTGCTATAATAAAAAATCAAGTGTCACGGTGGGACAGCATTTCTCACGGGTGGGACATGTTCGAATGAAAAACGATAAATGAACTTGTTAATGGTAAATAAAGTCCAAAGGTTGGCTCTCTTAAGGCTTTGACTCAGATTCAAGGGCTTACTTCATAGATATTGTACTATCAAAATTTCAGGGCTGGGAGGAAGTCCTAGATCTAAATTTGACAACCGACGATGACCCGGCGTTAGTGGAAAACTGGAGAGTGTCAGACAAAGCCTCTCTCTCGGACCACCGCCGGATCTTTTTCGACATCAGATTTGGATCTGGCCAGACTCACCGCTATAGAAACCCAATAAGAACAAAGTGGGATAAATTTGTAAGGCTAACTACACCAGCTTTAGAAATAAGCGAACCAAACATAAACTGCCCTCAAAAACTCGATGAGCTAGTCGGCAAGGTAGAGCTCGCAAAACCTATCTCTTACAACAAGTGCACCCCATTTAGTATTCGTAAAAAGAAGTCCGCACCCTGGTGGAGCGGGGACCTTAGGAAACTTAGAACTACAGTACGGTAGGCATTTAATGAGTGCCTTACAACCAAGGAGTGGCAACCATATAGGGAGGCGCTCAAAGCATATAAAAAAGCTATAAGGGTAGCGAAGGCTGTATCCTGGCAAATCCTTCTGCTCCTCAATAGAAAACACTCGCGAGTCCTCCAGACTGAGTAAAATTCTGTCCAAAGAACAACACGACAATCACTTCGTAAGAAGCGAGGTAGGCTTATGGACAAACTCAGCAGAGGACTCCCTGGGCATACTCATCAATACTCACTTCTCTGGATGCGAGCTATCACCAGTAAAAGAATCTCTCTGCAGGGACTCTCAGCCCTCAGAGGGCTTACTCGACAGGATAATAGACAGCGAAAAGATCAGGTTTGCTATCAATGGCTTCTCTCCATTCAAATCGCCCGGTCTGGATGGCGTTATCCCGGTAATGCTACAAAAACTAGGTGACCCAATGATCCTCTGGCTGGAAAGGGTATACAGAACGAGTATCGCCCTGACCTATATTCCACAAAGCTGGAGAAAAACAAAAGTAATCTTTCTGCCAAAAGCGGGCAGACGCACACACGAAAACGCCAAAGATTACAGGCCAATAAGCCTCACATCCTTCATGCTCAAGATCCTTGAGAGGCTTCTGGATATCTATATTAGATCAATAATAACAGGACCAAATTTGTCAAAGGCACAGCACGCCTACATGAAGGGTAGATCTACGGAGACCACCCTCCATGAGCTAACGGGTTTTGTGGAAAGATCACTACATTACAAACAATTCACACTAGAAGCTCTCTTAGATATAGAAGGCGCCTTCAACAACATCGAAACCGGCACAATTGTGGAAGCCCTGCAAAGGGCCGGAGTTGACAACCACATCTGTGGATGGACTCAATCAATGCTGGAAAACATAGCCATACAAGCGGATATGGGCTCAGTGACAATGACCCGCAAAGTGAGTAGAGGTACACCCCAGGGCGGGGTCCTGTCGCCACTACTATGGGTCATTGCACTGAACGAGATACTACTCGAACTCGACAAGAATGGTGTTAAGGCAGTAGCATACGTAAACGATGTGGTCATTGCAGTCTCGGGGGCTTTTCCCTCCACGGTAAGCGACATCTTTCAGGGCGCGCTAAGCAGACTGCACACCTGGGCAACATCGTGCGGCCTCAACATCAACCCTAGCAAAACAGAACTGATACTGTTCAGTAACAGAACAAAAATACAAACTTTTCGACTACCCTCAATAGATGGAACGAAACTCTCGCTCTCTACTAGAGTTAAGTACCTAGGCGTCGAAACAGACAACAAGTTAAATTGGAAACCCAATATCGAAAAAAGAGTAGAGAAGGCGTATATCGCATACTACTCTTGCAAGGGAATAGTCAGCAGAAATTGGGGGCTAAAGCCAAAACTTATGATGTGGCTCTACACGGCGGTCATAAGGCCCATCCTGGCGTACGGGGCCATAGCATGGTTGCCTGCCCTGAACAAGCAATACAACACTAAAAAACTAGACAAAATAAAAAGGGCAGCATGCGCAGGGGTAACAGGTGCACTTAGATCGTGGCCGACGGATGCACTAAACGTTATACTTAACCTGCTGCCACTGACCCTCCAAATCAGATATACAGCGATCAGCACAGCCATCAGACTGAGGGAGTCTAAATGCTGGGAAGAAAAAGGTTATGGCCACAATGACATCCTAACAAGGCTCACCAATGTGGATTCGACAACAGATTACCTCTCAAAAACATTGATTTTTCGACAGAAATTACAAGGTGCAGATACCCTCTAGAACGGATTAGGCGGACGACAGAGTTGGCAGGGAGGAGGCCACCTCAATCTACACTGACGGGTCCAAAATGGACTGCGGCATCGGTGCAGGTGTCTACTTCTACCAACTAAAAGTCCAAATCCCCATCCGTCTTCCAAACACAGCCAGCATATTCCAAGCAGAGCTGCAAGGAATAGAGACGGCCTGCATCTTCCTTTTGCAGAACCGGATAGACGGTGAGGTAGTTATATACTCCGACAGTCAAGCGGCACTCAAAGCGCTAGAATCACCGTACACATCCTCTAAAGCCGTAGATAACTGTAAGAGGGTGCTACGTGAAGCAGCCAACCAGACAGCTGTCACTCTCAGCTGGGTACCCGGCCACAGGAACATTGACGGCAACGAAAAAGCGCATGAAATAGCAAAGGAAGGAGCATCGTTAGACATCACGGAAGCAGTCGCGGTGCATCGACCACTCACATTAGTTCAAAGAGACATTCTCACCTATCTAAGGAAAATAGCAATCCGCGATTCGTACTCTACGGACACCTGCAGAATCACCAAATTAATATGGCCAGAATATAACCAAAAACGAACCGAGGACCTACTAAATAGGTCTAGGAAGAAAATATACAGAATCACGGCCACTATTACAGGGTACTGGCCGATTGGCACACACGCGAATTGAATGGGTATCCCTTGCAATGAGAGGTGTAGGAGCTGTAGACAGGAGGGTGCCGAGGAATCGGTTACTCACTTTCTCTGCGAGTGCCCAGCACTTGCGAATTTTCGGTCCCGAACTCTAGGCAGTTATGTGTTAAGGGCGGTGTCAAACTGCCGAATCAAGGGCATCAGTAGGTTTATTATCTAACCAAGTGTTTTGAGTAAAACTGTACGCAGGGTACATTAATCCAAAACGTAATTGGTTCCAGGGAGAAGTGCATCAAAATGGCGCCTAGAGCGCTACTTGGGCCCGGCTCCATAGCCGGGCAGCACAGCAACCAACCATCCAACTCTTAAAATTTGTGCTGGACGTAATTAGTTAATATCTCTTTTAGGATTATAAGGCGTATTAGCAATGATTATTCATTTCTTACAACAGTTTCTGCTTACTTTTTACGAATGGAAAAAAATTTATTGTTGGACAATTCCTTAACAACTTCAACGAAATCAAGTCTGAATTGTTGTGTATAATTAAAAGGAGTTTCTTATATCGTTTAACAAATATAAAAGAAGAAAGACTTGCAAAACTTAGAATAACAACTTTTGACTTTTTTGTTCGATAGGTCTAATAATAATAATATACGGCTCATATAATTTCGTATTATAATAAGCTCCATTATCTAATGCAGTATTTTCATTTTAATCAATTGAGTGTTAAATTACAAATATTTTTACAACTTTTTAAAAACAAGCTTTTTATACCCAGCTTTACTTGTACACAGGGTATTATAACTTTGATTGGATAATGGTTGGTTGCACAGGTATACAGGAATCGAGTTAGATATAGACAATCATACATCAAAATCATCCCTACCGAAAAAAATTTGACTAAGCCGTGTCTGGCCGTCTGTCTGTCCGTCCGCTACACGATAACTTGAGCAAATATTGAGATATCTTCACCAAATTCGTATACGGACTTATCTGGATCCAGAGTAGATTGGTATTGAAAATGAAATCGGACGATAACCACGCCCGCTTTTGTATCCACGTATCCACGGTCTCTAGTTTTGTAAGAAAAATTATATCCGCACCAAGGTTCCCTTTCTCATGGAACCTCCCTACTAATAACGAAGAGCTGGCACTCGAGTACCTCAACAACGGAAACCGAATAAGACGGAGAAATCAACTATTTAGACATCACGATAAATATTGATAAATTTTCCGATAGATTAAACTACGACATATATAGAAAGCCAACGGTCACCGACACAATAATACATAACACCTCGAATCACCCCCAACAGCATGTAAGCATCTAGTACGTGTACACAGGCTTGAAAGAACACATATTAAACAAGAAGCATATAAGGGAGAACTTGGAGTAATATATAACAACGGAAATAAAAAAGCACTAGTAGATAAACTCGGAAGAAATCATGGAGAACTAAAAAGAAATAACGAAAATTAAAATACTCACACTTGGACGACTATGACATATACTGGAAAACCAACATGTAAATTGGCAACTTACAATTTAGGGCGAAAACTAAGAATAGTGTTAGTTCAGAGTCAGAGGACCTGTTTAGCATCCACGGCGTATATAAGCTTACCTGCAAATGCCAGAACAGTTACATATGACAAAAAGGACGGCAAATAAGTGATTATAACAAAATTAGTGATTATAACAAAAAAAAAATCCAAACATCATACCAGAGTCCAACTTCGCGAATCACAAGGTCATTCGACTGTAGAATAAATGAACAGACAAGCATAGTTTCTGACGCAATATTTGAACATTTAAAACTTGTTTGCATGAAACAAAGTAATCACACAAGTACAACAGAGAAACACACAACAACAAATAAACACAAAACAATAAACGCACCAAAGCAACAAACACACAAAAGTCAAACTAAACTAAGAATTCCTGATATATACATGCCTCAGTCAGCCACACAAATCCATCAGTAAAAACCACTTTCGGTTCTGAATAAACTCAGAGCGCTTCCCAAGGCCGTCGGTTCTATGTACCGGAGCGACTCGGAATTTTTCCCGACCAAGGACTGCCATTTCAGTGTAACCCCATTTAATTTGTTTCGTCCCTCCCACAAATTGTCATCCTCCCAGCAGCTCCTTGCAGCGGGACTGCTCCATATTCTCTTGTTCCGGGAAGGTATCGAACCCAATCCGGGTCCGTCTCCTGACCCCGGTCCTGAGAAATGGTTTTGCTGCATTTGCCGGAAAAGAATCGTTTTAGGACGGTCATACTCTTGTCAGTGTGTCTCGTGTAAGGGATGGTTGCATCGGACAGGTTGTTCCGGACTAGACCCCAAAACCAGACGTCCACGTAACTTCTATAAATCTTTTGTGGCTCCTCGCTTTTCACGTCCTAGGAGGTCCCGTAGTCTGCGCATTAGCGCCCCCCCCCCCCGCTACCTTCCACGGCGCCACCAACTCACACGGCTGCTCCCACTCATACCTACAATCTCCGTAGTAGAGTCGGGAGCAATGCCGAGCATCAGCCCCTGCCCCCGTCTTCGTCCCCCCTCTTTTCCGGCAGCAATTGTGTAGGTCAGCGAAACAGACTCTTAGACCCTACCTCCCTTTGCACCGTTTGCCAGCACAAAAAATATACACTTGCGACATCCGCCCAATGCAGCTCCTGCCATGGACGGTGCCACTTTCCTAGATGTTCTGGTCTCCGCGACGGTAACCCCCCGACGGGTTTCATTGCGCCATGTTGCCAGGCCGCATACCCAAATACACCGGGTACCCCAATGCGGACGTCTAGTCCACAACACAGGCGTAGTCACCCGTCCCTTACTCCCAGAGTGTCGACGTCTCCTCCTATGCACTTCAGAATTCTGCAGTTAAACTGTAATGGATTAACTGGGAAGATCACGGAGATAGTCGACTTCATGAAGCGGCACAACATCCGCATTGCTGCGATTCAAGAAACTAAACTCACAGCAAGATCTGCATTGCAGACCTGTTCTGGGTACTTATTTCGTTCGAGCGTCCCGCCGACTTCATCGTCGCAGAAAAACGCACTTTCATTAACTTCAAAAAAAGGAAAGTGGGACGAATACAAATCCTTTAAAGACAACCGCTTTGCTAACCTCCCTATCCCAACAGATGCCCGCCAAGGGGAGCGTGCTTTCCGCAAGGTCATTGAATCCGCCTCGGCTCGTTTCATTCCCGCCGGTAGAATTCCCGAAATTCGGCCCACTTCCCGGCAGAGGCCGCAAGTTTAGCGAGAGAACGTGACCTTATAAGACAGCTCGATCCCGGCGACCCCCAAATAAGGGATATAAACCAACACATCAGATTGCTTGTGGATGAACACAAGCGGGCGAAATGGGAGGAGCACCTAAGCGGTTGCAACCTCTCTGCCGGTGTAGGTAAACTTTGATCCACCGTAAACCCCTATCGAATCCTACTAAGCACAAAGACAAAGTTTCCATCGCCTTTGGCGACAAAGTGCTGTCGGATGCGAAAAAATGCGCGAGCGCTTTCTGCCGACAATATATAATGCATTCTACGGTCGACAAAGAAAGACGGGCACATAAACATAAATTCAGCGCGTCACCAATTAGGTACCATCACCGCCAAAGAGGTTGAGGGTGCCATCGGTCATGCTAAACCATCCAAAGCAGTGGGCCCAGACGGCATAGCCGTGTCGATGCTTAAAAGCCTAGGGAAAGAGGGTTTCAAATATTTAGCACATGTCTACAACCTGTCTCTTTCCATTTTTGTCATACCCGAAAAATGGAAAATGGACAAGGTGGTCCCGCTACTAAAGCCTGGAGAGTCATATCACCCGATATATGTCCTATCGCCAGTAGCCAAGACGCTTGAAGCCATTTTGCTTCCCCACTTCAAAGCAAATTTGCAGCTAGCCTGTCATCAGAATGGCTTTAGAAAACTCCATAGCACTACCACCGCGCTAAATGCCATTAGCACCCAGATAAATTGTGGTTTAAATCAGAAGCCCCACCATAGAACAGTACTCGTAGCGCTAGACCTATCAAAAGCGTTTGATACGGTCAACCATGGCACGTTACTGCAAGACTTGGAAGGGTCTACCCTTCCCCCATGTCTTAAAAGGTGATCTGGGTGGTCGGCAGGCATCGGTGCAATTCAGAAACGAAATATCAAAGCCAAGAAGAATTAAACAGGGTGGTGTCCTATCCCCACTTTTGTTAAATTTTTACATATCAAAACTACCTTCGCCACCAGAAGGAGTTATTATCGTTTCTTACGCCGATGACTGCACAATAATTGCCATAGGCCCGGGCCCAAAGGTCGATGAGCTTTGCAACAGAATAAACGGCTACCTCCCTGATTTGTCCAGTTTTTTTCGCCTCGCGAAACCTGGCATTATCACCGACTAAATCATCCGCGACCCTATTTACAACTTGGACGTCCCAAATCCAGAGCCGTAATAAAATCCTCAAATCCCTTGCTGGCAGTACTTGGGGAAAAGACTAAGAAACGCTCATTACCACATACAAAGCAATTGGCCAGCCATTTGCGTGCTACGGGTTCCCTATATGGTCGCCAAGGCTAAAAACTACCCACTGGAAGAAGCTACAGGCCTGCCAAAATACTGCGCTCAGAACCGCCACGGGCTGTCTTCTTATGTCCCCAGAACACCATCTACATAATGAGGCGAGAATACTCCCCATCAGGGAGAGAAATGAGATGCTAACCAAACAGTTCCTGTTGAATACCCAGACACCTGGGCATCACAACAGACATCTGAATGGTGAGCCAGCACCGCCCAGGGACTTAAGGAGTCATCTCCGTTAGCATTTTGAGGAAATACGGCACCTGAGAACTCAGCCGTATGAAGCAAAAAAACAAAAGCAGGTCCTTGGTGAACTCCACAAACAGGCGTCGGATCTTTATGCCGGAAATTGGCCGGTGAATCCAGTACTCGGGTAACAGTACCCAAAACTTGCAGAAGAGGAACGCATACTCCCCAGGGAAACGCGAGTTACTCTGGCTCAACTTCGCTCTGGATACTGTAACAGGTTAAACTCTTACATATCCAGAATCAACCCCGACATACAAAATGTATGCCCCGCTTGCAATGTGTCCCAACATGACACCAACCATCTCTTTAATTGTAATGTGGAATCAAGGCTTCTAGCACCCCTTTCATTATGGTCCACCCCTGTTGAAACAGCAAGTTTCCTTGGACTCCCGTTAGAGGATATTGATGACAATTTGTGATCGGTCGCAGCTTTTAGGTGGGGCGAAACATTGCTACAACAACAACAACAATAAACTCAGAGCACATACACTAACATCATATACTGTAAATACAAGAAAAATGGCAATAACAGCTCAGAAAGAAAATTAACTCTGATGATAGCAAAAAGCCGAAACCGGTTTGTCTCGAAAACACATTTGACAAGAGCTGACGGAAAATGATTCAACATACATCGTTTATCACTTTTATTCCCAAGTAATTCATAGTACTACGGCCGTCACAAGGTGGGGTATTTGATCAATCTAGCTGGCCAAAATTAGAACAGCAGTTATTTCTTTTCAAAAAGTGATTGTCTCACTTCATTGTTATGAAAGAAAATATTTGACAGTAAATTCAGTGCTCCGATTTGAATCAAATTTGGTACATCGATATAGTATTACATTTTAAAACTTTTCACCTAGGTGTGAGGTGAGGATGTTTTCACAAGGTTGCCAATTTTGCCAATAAGGGTATCAGTATCTTACAAAATTGATCACCAAAACTTTGAAACAAACACAAGCCTATGTATTGCCAAAAAATTACTGACATGATATGCCATGAAAAAATATATATATTGTGGCGAATGTTGACATAACTAGGCTGTTAGTAAATAATCACGCAACAATAAAAACATGAAGCAGCCACTCGTATATACATGTACAAAATAATGAAAACACCTTTTTATACCGACCTCTCACGCGTACGGTACTAACATTTCAAGGTCAACGATGAATAATTATTATTGTTGGTCGACAACGAAAAAATCAAGTTGTTTGCTTTTGTAAAACGGGACCCTTTGCTGTCCAAGTGTTTGCGAGCCTTTGTAAGCAGAATTTCCCTAAATTCGTTACAATTTGTGTCAGAAGAGGCATTTTTGAATAAATTCCGAAGATTTCGAATAGAACTTGGACATGGCAAAGTTAAGTGAATTGAAGATCCAGCACCTGAAGAAGGAGTTGGAGAGCCGCGGATTGAATACCACCGGTAATAAATCAGAACTTCAGGCACGGCTACGAGAGTTTATGGAGTCGAAAGGAGTCAATGTGGAGGAGTATGTCTTTCAACTTGATGAAGAAGAGGCAACAACAAAAATAGAAGAGAAAAATTAAACATCGCAGACAGTTACGAGGACAGACTTGAACATGATATTGGCTGCAATATCTACACAAACGTCGACAGTATCATCTCAACTGGAGGAACAAAAGACATATGGGTCATTATTTTACAAATCGTACGGATTTGTAGAAAAAAAAATATTCACTTTTTTAGAAGACACCAAATTTATTTTTTGGAATCTTTTCGCTATTTAAGTCAACGCATATATCAGGATTTCCTCGAAAAAAAATTTTTTTTAGAGATCTGCATATGCTCAGATTCGATGGGTAAGCAAACTTGCCCACATTCAAAATGCTATATCTTTGGTTCCACTCGTCGTATCTTATTCATTTTTGTTTTATTTTGAAGGTCTACCACGTTATCCCCAAAATCAAAATCCCCAAAATCAAAATCCACAAACTCATAATCCCCAACACAAAATCCCCATTTTATGTGTGAAATAAATTTAAATTAGGTTTAAAATCGCCGCGACCAAAAATGGCTAATAATCCATACCAACTTTCTGCATAGGCGGCCTTCGGCCGCGCTTATAAAAAATAACCCTGGGCTACGCCATGCCAAGTCCGGGTGTGTGGTATAACCGTAGCGGTAGCCACGTAGTACACGCTTCTGTTAGCTTGTTCAACTTAGAGCGACTAGCAGTCCTATATATGGATAAGTAAAAATATGTATTGCCAAAACGTGAATATATAGTTATACATACATAAATATGAATGAAAGAGGAGAGTTCTTGCTATTTTTTACACGGTCATGATGTTTATCATAGCACTGGGATTTTGTGTTTGGGTATTTTGAATTTGGGGATTATGTGTTTTGGTATTTTTTTTTTTCTTTGGGAATTTTGTGTTTGGGTTTTTTTTTGGGGATTTCGTGGCACTCCCGGTAATAATATTTACTTTATAACTGCGTTAAAAAATATTTAATTATGAAAAATCAAAATAATGAATAAAAAATGAATTTTTTAAATAATTATTACATACTGTTTTCCCCCAAGAATATTTTCGAAAAAATATATATGATATGCGATACACTTTCATCTAAAAAACCCTCTTTATTTTAAGTTGGACAATTTTGTGGTTCAAAAGATATTAACTCATTTCTGACCTGACCTCGAGCAACTTGCTTACATTTACTTGCAGCAGGTACGTGCTACAATTGTATACAGCCAACGCCTGCCTGTGTATGCATGCATGGTCAACTTAACTACAACATACATACATATTAGGGGTGGGACTATCCGAATAAAAATTATCCGAATAATAAACTCTTTTATTCGCCAGGTATTCGTAATCCGAATAATATTTATTCGGATTTTTTATTCGTTTATCCGGATAGTACTATCCGGATAATTTTTATTCGGATAGTACTATCCGGATAGTGCGCACTATCCGGATACTTGGAATAGTAAAATAAAAGACATTGCGTTTATGTTACGCTCATCGCTTGTGCAGATGAGCATGCATATATATTTATACGTACATATATTTATGTGTGTATAAATGCATATATGCATATATTTTTGTTTGTTTGGGGTTGCTTTGTTAATATTCATTTATTTAGTTACATATATTTACGTAACCAAAGTTGTGCTTGAGGCTTAAGCTAGAAATAGTTATCGGGGTCGTTTACAACTGTACTGATCATAGAACTTTGTTTATTAGTAAACAGGTGTGGAAATGGTAATATGGTAGGGATTTTTGTTTCCCATATACATACATATATACATATGTATGTATGTAAGTTGTATGGAAAATGTTTGTTTTGATATCGTTTGGTTTGTATAAACATCTAATTGGTCACCATTAAAAAAATAAGTTTACATGTCATTGTCAACATTTTTTGCGAAGTCTGATAGATCAAAAGTTATTTAAGGTCAATGTTAACTTAATGAAAACTTTTGAAAAAATCTCCTAAAATAAAGTTTGAAGCAATCAATTTTAAACGTAACAAAATTCTAGTGGAATTAGTGACTAGTTTCAAAAACGGCTGTCTGTCTGTTTTTGCCGCTCCTTAAAATTTTGATTGTCCTTGAACGCGTTAAACGCTGTAATATAAATACCCAAATGTGCATATAAGCATATTCTAACATATGTACATGTTGTATTCTTGCAGATTCCTTTGAAATTAGATTCATATACAAGTGCATGTGAGTATCTCTATGTGTATGTATATGTATTCAAGAAAATGCGCAAAGGGTGATATGAAATAAGAATCCCACCTACTTTTACGGTTAGTGTGGGTATTATGTTTATTTTTTTTATTTAATTTTGTTGATGCTTGGACTAGCTGAGTATTTTTGCTTGCGAATGAAATTCTTTTCTCTTAAATCTTTTGGTTGTTGCAATACTTTTATGTGGGCATACTCGTGTATTCTACCTGCTACTGACTGACCTAACTACTGCTACTGACTGATCACAGTCCTACAACCATAAATACATACGTGTAGGTAATTCTAAAATAAATTTGCATATACATAGATGGAAATATTCAGGCAAACTTTTCCTTCGGTTTTTAGTTGTGGATTTTTAATCGATTATGTATATGTTCTTTGTCTTTCTTTAAATGCCGCGCTTGGAAATTTCGTTAATAATAAATATTAACCAGCATTGTCCTTTTATATCCTGCATCGCATTGTTTATATGTACATAAGTATGTACGTATTTCATCGAATAGAATAGAAAACTTTAACTGCTACTGACTGACCTAACTACGAACGTTACAGCAGATCGCTTAAAAAAAAGATGCGTAAAGTAAAAAGAGTTTTACACCTCAAGCAAGAACGTTCTGTTGATCCAAGCATAAATCAAGACATTTAAAAAATTACAATGCCCAGAAGCAAAGTTTGGCAACATTTTACAATCGTGGAAAACACTGGTGAAGCCGCCTGCAATTATTGTAATGCTGTGCTAAAACACATGGGATCCACTACTTGTTTATGGAACCATTATAACTTCAAGCACAAACTCAGTTATGGAGTTGATTATCAGCAAGCAACTTCAAGCAGCAATGCTACTGATGATTTTAGAGAAATTTTGCCACCAAACCGGAAACGGCAGTCACGAGTTAGTACATCAATCAGCAATTCCTGCAATATCAGTCAAGACCGGCAGGAACTGATAACACAGGCGTTAACGAAAATGTTGACATTGGATATGCTGCCGACGTCGTTTGTTGGAAATGAAGGATTTAGGTCCTTAATGAGTACTTTGGAGCCAAGCTACAAAGTTCCTTGTCGGAAAACTATTCGGAAACGAATTGAAGCTCTGTACTTTGACGAATTAGCCAAAGCTAAAGATGTCATTGGCAAGGTTAATGCATATATAGCCCTAACCACAGATGGTTGGACTTCAAGGGCGTTAGATTCCTATGTCACAATAACAGGTTAGTTGTCTACAATATATCTATTTATTGTTGGCTTGCGGCCAGTCTTATGTAAATAATTTCTTAAAATAAAATTTTTTATATTGTAATTGAAAAACTCTTTTGGAAAAATAAAAATTTATATTATATATACATTTTTTTTATAAAAATATTTGTCTGTAGCGCATTATTTTGATTCTGATTGGATCCTACATTCAATGAATTTGAAAACAGATGAATTGGAATCAAGTCACACATCGGAAAACTTGCACAACGTTCTTCTGGACTCCATAGAGGAATGGGGAATTTCCGGAAGAATATCAGCTGTAGTGCACGATAATGCAAAAAATGTGACAAACGCGGTTCGGAATTTGCAAAGCAAGGAAATAGGCAACGTGGCTTGTGCAGCACATACGCTGCAGTTAAGCATTAAAAAAGCCATGGAGATGGAAGACTGTAGCAACCTCTTAAAAAAGGCATCAAATTTAGTAAGTGCCTTCAACCATTCATCGAAAAGAACTGCAGCACTAGAGAAACACCTTGAGCAACTTGGAAAACCCGCACTGTCTCTAATACAAAGTTGCCCCACAAGATGGAATTCCAGTTTTAATATGGTCGAGCGGTTAATAAACCTGAGACCATCATTGGAAGCAGTGCTCGCAGATAGAGAATTTTTTGATGGTCGAACGGCCCAAAAAATTGAAGTTTTTGAGGGCGAATGGCTGAAGCTAAGTGACGTCTGTAATTTGTTGCAGCCTTTAGAGAAAGCAACAACTGTGTTGTGCTCTGAAGCTATTATAACAATATCCTTAGTTCAGCCAATTATAAATAGTTTAGTATACAAACACCTCAGACCGAACTGCAATGATTCCAGTTTTGTAATGGATATCAAAAACAAAATTTCGGATGACTTGGTTCAACGGTTTGGGCTTTATACAACGTTGGAAACACGATCCGTCGAACTATGTCACATCGCATCATTCTTAGATCCGCGATATAAGAATTTACTTTTTGAAAGTTCAGGGGAGTTCAGAGCGAAGATATGTGCAACGGCAAAAGAACTATATAAATCCGGCATAAACACGCCGTCAACTTCGGTCGCTCAGGATGCACCAACAGTGATGGATATACTTCTTTGTGGCGACAACATAAACGAAATGCAGGATGAGTACGAAAGATATATTTCAGAGCCTCAGATAAACCACAATTTAGGCAAGAATTTGGTGGAAGGATCATGAAAAGCAATATCGCTTACTTTCTATGCTGGCAAAGAAATATCTTGCCATACCAGCTACTTCAGCAAGTTCCGAGCGAGTTTTCTCAAGTGCTGGTAATATTGTTAAGCCTTCAAGAAGTAAACTTAAACCATATCTTGTATCAGCTTTAATATTTTTACACCAAAATAAAAAAAGTTAAATATTTACACAGATTTTAGAACTAAGTCATCATCTACATATATATAAATAAGAAAATCAACTTTATGTGACACTGAAATGAATAATTAAGCAAAGATTGTTTTTATTGTAAGTATGTATATAAAAGAAATAAATAAATACAATTTTATCATGAAATTAAAAAAAATTGTTCACTTTGAAGGGCAAAGGTTAAGGTTTTTTGCTTTTTGAATGTCTTATAACTCGAAATAAGCCTCAAAATACTACTGATTATTTGTGATAAGTGATTTGTCTTCTGTTCAATACGGAGTATAGGTACCCACACCATCAATAAAAAGAAGATGGTATCCTCATTTTATACTTTCCATTGTTTCGTTTTTTATTTATGAATAAGTTACGCGATGCAGGATATAAAAGGACAATGCTGGTTAATATTTATTGTTAACGAAATTTCCACGCGCGGCATTTAAAGAAAGACAAAGAACATATACATAATCGATTAAAAATCCACAACTAAAAACCGAAGGAAAAGTTTGCCTGAATATTTCCATCTATGTATATGCAAATTTATTTTAGAATTACCTACACGTATGTATTTATGGTTGTAGGACTGTGATCAGTCAGTAGCAGTAGTTAGGTCAGTCAGTAGCAGGTAGAATACACGAGTATGCCCACATAAAAGTATTGCAACAACCAAAAGATTTAAAAGAAAAGAATTTCATTCGCAAGCAAAAATACTCAGCTAGTCCAAGCATCAACAAAATTAAATAAAAAAAATAAACATAATACCCACACTAACCGTAAAAGTAGGTGGGATTCTTATTTCATATCACCCTTTGCGCATTTTCTTGAATACATATACATACACATAGAGATACCCACATGCACTTGTATATGAATCTAATTTCAAAGGAATCTGCAAGAATACAACATGTACATATGTTAGAATATGCTTATATGCACATTTGGGTGTTTATATTACAGCGTTTAACGCGTTCAAGGACAGCCGTTTTTGAAACTAGTCACTAATTCCACTAGAATTTTGTTACGTTTAAAATTGATTGCTTCAAACTTTATTTTAGGAAATTTTTTCAAAAGTTTTCATTAAGTTAACATTGACCTTAAATAACTTTTGATCCATCAGACTTCGCAAAAAATGTTGACAATGACATGTAAACTTATTTTTTAATGGTGACCAATTAGATGTTTATACAAACCAAACGATATCAAAACAAACATTTTCCATACAACTTACATACATACATATGTATATATGTATGTATATGGGAAACAAAAATCCCTACCATATTACCATTTCCACACCTGTTTACTAATAAACAAAGTTCTATGATCAGTACAGTTGTAAACGACCCCGATAACTATTTCTAGCTTAAGCCTCAAGCACAACTTTGGTTACGTAAATATATGTAACTAAATAAATGAATATTAACAAAGCAACCCCAAACAAACAAAAATATATGCATATATGCATCTATACACACATAAATATATGTACGTATAAATATATATGCATGCTCATCTGTACAAGCGATGAGCGTAACATAAACGCAATGTCTTTTATTTTACTATTCCAAGTACTATAAAAATTATCCGGATAGTACTATCCGGATAAACGAATAAAAAATCCGAATAAATATTATCCGGATTATTTGAAACGAATAAATTTATTCGTTTATTCGAATAACGTTTATTCGGATATAATTCGAAAATAATCCCACCACTAATACATATGTATATGTACTTGTAAACAGACCTACTAATCGCTTAGCAGGTAGCTAGTATTTGTGTTTTACCAAATCATTATTGTAGTACAATAGGCAATAGAATACAAATAAAAAGGCAATTTCTATTTTTTTTAGTTATTTTTAAAATGTATATACATATATTATTGAAAATAAAATGGGAATGCACACTTCAAAACCGTCGTAGGAAAATATGTACATGTGTATATGTGTATATATGTTTAGATACTACATGTAACAATATAAAAAACTTCGTATTCGAAAATAGAATATAACAATTTCTAATAATAGAGGATCTAATAATTTATAATAAATTATAATATTTATTTTTGTAAAATTCAAATTTTACAGGTTTTTATATTATTATATTTTATTATCATAAGTAGAAAATGAGCAAGGTTTATTGATCGTTTTCAGTCTAATATATAAACAAACTTATACAATATCAATTTTACAAAAATAAGAAACTCAGTCTTAAATACGGGACGAGTACAGGGATCTACTGAGGATCTACAAGCGCGAAATTACCAGGGCGAAGAGAAACTCATGGAAAAGTTTCTGTACGGACATAGAGTGCTCCAGCGAAACAGCACGGTTGAAAAAAGTCCTAGCAAGGGGAAACATAGACCAGGGCCTAATAAAGAAAGAGAACGGGCAATGGTCACGTAATAGTGAGGAATCCCTTGAGGTGCTTCTCGACAGACATTTCCCATCGGGAGCCGGTTTAGAAGAGCCAGCAGACATCACTCACACTTCGATCACGGAGCTAGTAGTGCCGGGCTTGGTGACCGATACCAAGATAGAATGGGCAGTGAAAACGTTTTCTAAGTTTAAATCGCCGGGCCCAGACGGTATATTCCCGGCCATGCTACAAGTATGGCGGTCGTGGAATGGCTTAAAATAATATTCGATGGGTGCATAAGGCTGAATCATGTACCGCACTCTTGGAGAACTGCTCGTGTACTTTTCCTATCAAAGGCGGGGAAGATCTGTCACGTGTATCCCAAAGACTATAGACCTATTAGCTTAACATCATTTCTGCTCAAAACCTTTGAGAGGCTGATATGTGTTTATAAAGTCCAACTTGGATGAAAAGCTGCTCTCCACAACACAGCATGCCTATACCAAAGGCAAGTCGGTAGACACCGCATTGCTTAGGGTGGTAATAAGTATAGAGAAATCCCTGGAATATAAGAAGTATGTTCTAGGAGTCTTCTTGGACATTGCCGGGGCTTTCAATAATGTTTGGGCTTTCAATAATGGGCGATTATGGATGGTCTTAATTACATTAAAGTACATCCTGCGTTAATCAGATGGATCGGCTGCATGTTAAATTGCAGAAAGATTACATCACAATGGGGATTGTACGAGGCCACGAAATCAGTGCACAGGGGACGCCGCAGGGAGGGGTGCTATCACCTCTGCTGTGGACGCTGGCCATCAACCAACTGCTCAGGCGATTCGATGAGGGGCCCGTAAAATTTACGGCTTACGCAGATGACGTTGCAATTGTCATTAGTGGAAAGTGCCTTCCAACGATTAGTTCTTTGATGGATCGGGCGCTTCGGGATATTCATACCTGGGCATCTAATGTCGAGTTGAAAGTCAATGCGGAGAAGACGGATATGGTCTTATTTACAAAGAGGTACAAGGTCCCAAATTGGATCAGGCCTAAGTTAGGAGGGGTGACCTTACAGGAGAAACCTTGCACAAAATATCTAGGAGTCATCCTAGACAGTAAGCTGTCATGGAAGCTCAACGTGGAGGAGAGGGTCAAGAAGGCCTCAACGGCACTGTATGCATGTAAAAGACAGCTGGGGTGTACGTGGAGCCTATCGCCCTCTCTTTCTCATTGGGGTTTTACAGCGATTGTAAGCCCTATTCTATACTATGGAGTTCTTGTTTGTTGGAAAGCCACACAAAAAACAACATACCTCAACAAATTAGAGAGGGTATGCAGACTATCGATGCTTAGCATTACGGGAGCCCTGAAAACAACCCCGGCGGCTGCATTGTATGCCATTCTGCACATTCCACCTGTAGACCTGGTAGCAACGAACATAGCATTAACAACCGCAACCAGGCTCGGTGCCTCGAGGCAGCTTGAGCGCCGACCATATGGCCATAGTCGTATAGCGTCATCAATCCCAGGGCATATGGGAATATATGGGAATGAAAAAGCGGACGAACTAGCTAAAAAGGGCGCCAATTAGACTGGGCGAGATTAAGCGAAGGTGAGAGGTGCACATGATCGACCAAGCGAGAAAGGCGTTTGTTCAAGCGCGGGGATGTAAAGTGTCGATGATTATGTGTAGGTCTTACAACCTTAGACTAGCAAAGTTGCTTCTATCATTAAAAAGAGAGGACTGTATACTCATGACGGGTATTCTGACTGGACACTGCCTTCTGGCGTCACATGCCTTTAAATTGGGCTTCGCCAGTGATAGCAGATGTAGGAACTGCGGGTTGGAGGAGGAATTGATCGAGCACTTGCCAGGCTAAGACTCCAGCTATTAGGAGTGATACAGCTGTCAGATCTAGAAGCAGCAAGTGGCTTAAGTCCTAGTAAGCTTCTAGTATTTGCCAAGAGGACGGAGTTATTTTATAACATAGGTCCTGGTTTTTGGTAGGATTTTTCAGTTAAAACAAACTTCTGGTAACTGTAGCATTATGCGTTATGCCCACCTATGCAATACATTTGTGGCATTATACATTATGAACTTCTATGCCAATGCATTTTTTATGAACCTGTGACACGCAGTCATAGTGCAGTCATTTTACAATATTGTTCTACATAAATTATATTGACCCGACACAGCGGGAAGTCAACATCAATTGAATGCCGAATACGAAACCCATGTCATTTCACACCCTCATAGTTTTGCTCAGTTAGTCACGCCGGTCAATGCACGTGCCGATCGGAATGTCTAATTGACAGTGTTACTTTGTCAATGTGAATCACCGAAATATTCACACTCAACTAGTTTGCATTGTTTACATAAATAGATCAATGCAGCAATCTGCTGACTTTGCATACCATTATTGCAAATGTACATATATTTAGTTTGTTAGTGTTAGAATAATTATGTATGTGTAGGTTAAGAAATTATGTATAAAAGAGAAAGGATTTCTTCAATAAATTCAATCATTATCATACTTCCAAAGTAAAATATTCCTTTATTTAATTTTAACTTTTTATGGCGATCCTGCCAGTACAGATTTTTGGAACAACTCCTAAAAAAGATCTGACTGCCCAAGATTCTGACCATTTGTAAAACAATTAAAAAGTTTTTATTAAAAGAAGAAAAGGAGAATAAAGGACATTTAAACAAATCAGGCTTTTAAAGTCGTTATTGCAGCGCCCAAAGATCCAATCTTGGTACTGTTACAGTGCAGTTAAACTCTTGCATTTAAACAAACGGTACTACTATGTGGCATCAATAAAGATCTTAACAAGGGAAGCCTTTTTCCGCAAGGATTTGGCGGAAATAGAAAACTAAGTTTTGAAAACAAATATTTGGTGGTAACAAAACGGGATCGGAGGATACCTTTACAATTGGCACAAGTTAGCAACAAAACGGGATCGGAGGATACCTTTAAAATTGGCGACGTACCGCTCGAGGCAACAATATAAGTATATAAATTAGAAATAAATTGGGCGGCCTTTATGGACGCTAAACTATTAGCGAAAACGAAAGTTTTTGCTTAGGATTTTTTTAAAGTAGGAATTGAAAAATAAATAACATCTAAAACGCTCCTTTTCAAAGAAAATTTCATGAAAAAAAAAGAGAAAGATTGAAGCCCAAAGTGGCATAGAAAAATAACAATAGCATAAAATTTAATTTTAAACAATACTCTGTAAAGTAAATTCAAAAAAAAAATATAAAATAAATTTCAATTTTAAGAAAAATGGAAATGTCAAAAATATTAAATTTAAAAAAAATTTTTTTTAGAAACAAATTTTATACAATAGCTTCTATAATGTTAATTAAATAAAGAAAAATAAATGCAAAATGGCATAAACATTAATTTTTAAAATATTTTGTAAATTGAGAAAAAAAATGCTAAAAGTTTTTTAAGTTAAACAAATTTTTCCGTTAAGAACAAAAATTTTCTTATACTTTAATAATGTTAACTAAATAAACAAGTAACACGGAATGCATAGGATAAAGAATAAAATCAAAAATTGTATTAAAAATTAAATTTAGTCCCTTTCTCACAAAAGCAGAAAGATAATTATAGAAAATTTTCAACATGGCTTGGTGGACAAAGATAGCACACAGCATAATGATAGCATTAGCCGGATATGAACTAGGGAAGGAAAATTCAGTAAGTTCAGAAAATAAAGTATCTGAAAATAGAATAGTTAAATATGAGCCACCAGACCAACTAGACACAAAAATTACCCCAAAAATTCCAGATGTTTGGATAGGTGCATTGATTTGCGTAGTCGGGCTATTGATCAAATATATGCAATTGAAAAACGTGCAACACCGCGTCTAAAATTGTTTTTTCACTCCTTCTCAAACATCTAAATTCTTTTTACCCAAAACTGCGGAAGAGCAATAGACAATTAAAAATATACCTTCAAATAATAACCCCTAAAACGTCGCAATTAACAGTAAAGGCAGCCCTGCCTAAAGCGAACAGCAAATCAAAAATTTGCATAAATTCCTTTGAATGCTCCTGACAAAGATGGTCATGAAGCAATAGGAAATTCTAGGACAGTGGAAGTAAGCAAAACCTAATGAAAAAAAATACAAAATTTTTAAAACCAGCCAACAAAAAAAGAATAATAATAATGAAGAAAAAGTCACGAAGAGAACAAATAAAAATATATGTGAAGCGCTATATAAATTTGCAACAAAAGACTAGTCGCGCTCATTTTCATTTTAGGATAGAAAAATGTTAGCGTAGAAAAATTTTCAAGCAACCAGATTGTTGAGGAAGTTATTGACTTAGGGCAATATTCGACCAGGCATACAAGAAATGCCGGCAATCCAGGACTTGAAATTTATAAGGGAATACACAGTTGTCCTGAGGGACAAATTGGTGAAAAATTAATTAAATATTTATTGCAGTAGGCGAATTTATAAAATAATAATTGGTACCCAAGTTCTCAAAGATCAAATAATTGCACTAACCCAAGAGGTTGTGCATGTGACAATCCCGGTAAAAATAAAAATAATTCTTCATAAAAGTCATGACGATTCTGTCTTGGTGGTCGCCGCAGAAATCGCATGACATGTAAGACCAAAGATATTGCTGGAAAATAGGAAAAGTATGAAAAATATGAAAAAAAATCAAGGATAAAAAATTTTTTTTTCTCGCATCCACTGTACCTTCCTTCCGCTAACTAGTTGAACTTCTACTACTATAACTACCTTGCTCTTCCATCAAGTACAGCTCTTAAACTTTCAGTATCATTAGTTACAGCTTTTTTTTATTAATAGATTTAAACTTTCAAATGAAATGAAATAACAATGAAAATGAAAATTTTTTGTTTAATAGAAATAGCAAGGAAATTTAAATCATTTATTAGTTGCTAGAAACGCTATATTAAAGAGATAACTATAAGTTTGCCTGGGTCCCATCTAAGAAAATCTCACTTTTAAAGAGGTCATAATTTTATATAATAGGAAAAAACATTTTTACTTTAACTCCCGGTGGAATAGAAAATATTAATAGGAAAATATTTTTACTCTAACCCTCGGTAGAATAGGAGACTTAACTAATTAGGGAAAAGGCCTCTCGTAAGATAAACAATACGAATTTTTACCTTAACTTATATACATAGAAAAAATTTCGATAGCAAAAATAGTTTTGCATAATTTACTAAATAGTATAGGAACAATAAAGATAAGGAATTAATAATCCATAAGAATAGGCTTAAATACATTTAAAACATCTTTTGATAACTTAAAGCAAATAATCTTAAATTAAGCATTCCATTCCAAACCTGCCGATTTTTAAGTGAGTCGACACTCTTAAAGACCGGCTGTGCAAAATACAGTTAATATTTTGATGTGTAAAATAATTGTTAAATAAAAACTTATACAAAACATTATTCAAAAACAAAGTGTAAAAATACCAAAAGTATCAAGGTCAGCATATTAAAAACATAGTACACAAACTCTAAAGCATTTAAAATTCAAACAAAGATTATTATACAATTGTCCACAATTATATAAGCCTCTTTTTCTAAGGCGGATGGTGTAGCATTATGCGTTATGCCCACCTATGCAATACATTTGCGGCATTATGCATTATGAACTTCTATGCCAATGCATTTTTTATGAACCGGCCACACGCAGTCATATTACAATATTGTGCGACATAAATTACATTGACCCGACACAGCGGGAAGCTAACATCAATTGAATGCCGAATACGAAACCCTTGTCATTTCTCACCTTCACATTTTTGCTCAGTTACTCACCCCGGTCAATACACTTGCCGATCGGAATGTCTAATTGTCAGTGTTAGTTTGTCACCAAAATATTCACACGCAACTAATTTACATTGTTTACTTTGTTAATGTGAATCACCCACACACAAACATTTTACATGGTTTACATAAGTAGCAATCTGCTGACTTTGCATACTATTATTGCAAATGTACATATTTTTAGTTTGTTAGTATTAGAATAATTATGAATGTGTAGGTTAAGAAATTATGTATAAAAGAGAAGGAATTTCTTTAATAAAATTAATTATTGTCAGACTTTGAAGCTGAAACATTCCTCTTATTAATTTTAATATCTCACTGTTGTTTTCCGGCCTTTGATGCAAGAGTTCATTATGAATAACCGAGTAGCTTCAGTATGCAGATTAGTTCGACTGTCCACTACGTTAGGATAGTAGCACACCCGGTAATTTGTTCGATTTTCTTGGGAAAGCTTTTGATTAACTACTTTGAGTGTTTTGCGAAGGACAAAGCCTCACATGGTAAATATATGTGCCTTCGTATTCACATATGTAACAGGAGCCGTATAGAGTAGGTGATATTTAAACTTGGTTGATAGGCTATTGTAACGAATCTTGACGAATGCTTGATAATTTTGCAGCTTCTGTTGACGTTCGAATCGCTGAATTGTCGAATAAATAACTCAAATATTCAGTATAGTAATATCTCCTTTATTTACAACTTCACTGTAGTAGTACTTCACAATTATAATACCCGCGTACTTCACAAACTGATTCCTCAGGCTACGCTGCTTTTACATTCTCGGTTACCTCGTTCGCCCATTTCTCCTTAGGTCTACACATTTCACGAACATGCCTTCTATAACAGTTGTATCTCATGCTTGGTTATTTAGCTATATAAATGTATATCTGTAGTTTATGTAAGGCCATATGCTTTATTGCCGTATATGTGTGTGAAATATTCTCTCCACTGTTAGCTACTGGTTATGTGTGTGTGAAGTATTATTTTCACTTCAAGCTGCTGGTTATGTGTGTGAAATATTCTTCGTTGCCTTCTATGCATGTGTGTATATGGCCTACTTTTCTTGTGTTTATTTACTAACAGCATATTGATGTTAGAATATATTCGCCACACTATAATATATGTGATTCACTCCAAGGGACAAGTTGGGATAGGCCGCCAACTTTAGGAAATGTTGAAACCGGAGACTTGGGTGTTGTAAGGACAGCCTTTTAACAACCCACGCCCCTGTGCACCCCACTGTGTCTGCAAATAATAAAACCAATTGTCTGAAAACCAGCTGCGTATTATGTGTGTGAATATAAAGCCAAGTGTTGTAGCTAACATGTTTGAAGCCTTCCAGAAACTTTGAGTGAGTAAAAGGGCCATCATCCCGTTCTTTTCTATCAAAAAGTCTTGAATACGGTGTCGAATCCACAACGCGAGTGAAGTGAAAGTGCAGATACAAAAAAATAAAATAAATAGAAAAAAAGTGTCTAATGTTATAAAGTTTAAAGTGCGAAACTGTAAGCTATCGGTAAGGAAAAAGTGCCGCATCCAAAGGTAACAGCACACCTGCCACCAACAGATCCAGCACCACCAGCAACGGTAAGTACCACTACCATTCCGGTGTACCTAAATCACCTACTGTAATCCCATGCGTATAAGCTTCCATTAACGCCCGCATAATTTATCTCATTCCCCTCTTTTCATGCTATAGTTTCTGTTGAAGGAGTCCCCAAAGGAAACCAACCACCACCGGCGGTGCTAGGCACCAAAAATCCACCAACGGTAAGTAAATACATCCACCTTAGTCACTATCCCAAAAGTGATACTGAATTTAGTGCCATTTTCTCAAGTGAACTTCATAGTTTGTCTGCTCTGTAAAGAAAAATGGTTTTGAGAGAAAATTGATTTCTTTCTGGACAGATAAACATTAAAGTTCACCGGAGAAAATGGCCTATAAATGCTTTACACGACATTGTGATGCCCAGCTTTATATTTTTATTTTTTGGTTTTCCTTTTCAGAATCTCCATCACCACAAAAAGATTCGCATGTAGCAAAGGTGCGAGGCACACAAACCACCAAACACAAACCACACCGATTCGCAATCACCAGAAACTACATCAAACCACACATATTCTTAATCTCCAAAATCGACAACAAACACCACCGAACACCAAGGCCACCACACCAGTACCACATAAAACACTCTACCCTTTCGCACAAACAAACAAAAAAAAAAAACATTAAGAAAATCGCAACCACACACATTTGCAACCATTCACCTAAGCACACAAGAACCTCCACAACATAAGATATCAACCACACGCACATGTAACCGCCTCAACATAAATACACCATACCAATCCACGGAAACCAACACCGATACACGCAAACAAAGGAACAACCAACCTCAACAGCACCAAATACCATCCACCAGCATACACAACCAAACACCCAAATACAAATAAGCACCAACACCACAAGATACTATACACCCGGAAGCAACCAAACCTGCTGATCACAACCTCACCAGCGACTACCCATAACCACACCAACAATAACCACGCAACACTTAAAAACACCACGACCACATATTTCTACGCAATTGGTGATACAAAAACATAAAAACTCGGAAATAGTAAAAGCAATATCCAACAATCAATACACGGTAAGCACAAACACAAACAACGCTATTAGCAGGTGAAACATCATTTTCGAATACACAACTCTAAAAGCATTCAAAGAGAGGGCATCATATCACATCACAGCAACATATCACATCACAAATATCACCTCAGATCACATCACATCATTTCACGAAGAACTAACTAATAGCGGTGAGTTATATTTAGCCAGTCGCTGGTGCGGATTGCTGCATCAGCAGGGCTGTGGTGATAAGACCGCACCTTTTCAAATTCGCCGCAACATCACATCACCAACCCGAGGATACATGCACAGAGGGGACCCACAATATTTTTTAGTTTTTTTATTGTCTTAAAAATTATGTTTTTTTAGATTGTAAGTTGTTTCTTTTTTTTATGAATTTCCCATACGAAAGATTTTCCTGAATTTTAATTTTGATTTTCGTATTGGCTTTTTATATATACAGGTTACAATATTCACTTACGCAAAAGAAAAACATACTATGCACAGTAATCGCTCCACACACTTTTTATCACACATATTTACATGTAATGTTATTTTTTTTTCTTTTAGTACACACTAAGTATTTACTTTTGTTTTTTTGAATTTTTGGTGCGCTTTGGTTTTTTTATAATTTTTCACACCTGAATACCTTAGGCACATATGAATCTTTTTTTGTTGTACTATATTTTGATAATTTTTATGCCTATTTAGTTTTCTTTATCATATAAGGAAATCTCCTTTGCTTTTTGTTGTAAGATTCTTTTGTTCTAGAAGAAAGAAAAGAAGGAAGATCTGCCTCAACACCCAACGCGCACATGTGGCACCTTCTTTTTTTTCTTCTTTTGTAAATTTTTTTGGTAAATCATTTTTATTGTTAATCACTTGTTTTTTTTTCATAAACTAAAGCGTTTTCATAAAAGCGTACTTCGCAATTAGCTCGCGATTAATTTCACTTTTACCACGATCGCGAAAAACGTGTAAGCGTATTTTTGCTATTACAAACCGGAACTGAAAGTTCCATGTGGTTATAGTATATAATAGTACAAAAGTACATGGAATAGGGTTTTTTACTCTTTATTTCTCTTTTCTTTCAGCTCCCGCTGCTACAGCCTTGGTACCTGGACTGCGGATGGGCGTGGGGAGATCAGTAAGTTAATGATTATATACATATAATGAATGGTTATATTTATACATCATTGTCGTAATCTCTCTTTTTTATTGATTCTTTGCCTAACATGTTATCGTATGCACATATTTAAGTGAGCGTTTTAACTATTTCTTAATGTAAGCAAGAAATAGAGATCTTAAGTAAAGGGTGTTCCCGTCTGGGGTATTTTATTTTTTTGGTTATCTGTTTGATTTCTTTCAAACTTTGAAAATTATATGCAGTAATCGCAGTACATTTTTTGGTTATTTTGATTGATATACTATACAGCCAACGTCTGTCTGTGTATGCATGCATGGTCAACTTAACTATAACATACATACATATATGTACTTGTAAATAAACCTACTAATCACTTAGCAGGTAGCTAGTTTTACGAAATTATTATTTATGTCAGAATTAGTATAAGAAGATGTAAGATTGTAAATAGAAAACAGAATTAGATTTCAGTTCAATGTAGAAACATCGTTCATTTCCTTAATTCAGAAAGTTCTTGTTTTATTACTGCGAGTTTTAAATAAATAGTATTGGCAAATGCCGAAAGTTAAATGTTTTAATCGATTTGATTTGTCTCCGCACCCAAACACCAAAAAGTACGGGACTCTGATAAAAGTGAAAAAACCACTTATTGACTCTGGATATTCTTGTAACAAAAAAAGCGATGGAACAACGAATTTGCAACAAATGTCGACTTAAGCTATCTAAAATCAACAAAGACAATGAGGATTGTATATACTTGCACATATAATAAGTGAATATACAAATTTAGAAACAATATATCTATATATGGAACTCATATGTAAGACATTAGCAGCTGCCCTCATGTACACATATCGTTTTCCATATTTTAACTTCAATATTATTAAATTCGTCAAATATTAGGAACTTATCATACATTTGTTCGTTCTTCCAGATGAAAGAATCAGATAATATTAATTTCAGCGAAGTACTCACTGAAACTGATAGCGACGTGAATTACGGTCCGGAATGTTCTACATCTGTATCATTGGAGAAAGACAGAGAAGCAATGTTCGAGGCAACTAGTTTAATCAACAAAGCCTTAGAAATAATCGGAGTTTCACCAATTCAAAAAAAAAAAGTTTCATCAAAAACGCTATTCAACTGAAAAAATGCAGAATGTTTCTGAAGAAATTTCAGGAAAAATGTTTGGCACACCCAGTGATGACAACGTTTGCTTCGATGCAAATGATGGAAACGACGCATTCGCTACCACCAGTGATCGAGCAAAAAAACTTAGAATTTTAACTATATACAAAGTTGGCCTCATCGGAAAATTCAACATCATTTCATCCATTTGCCATTTATTATAGGCAGGAAAGCGGCGAAATTCGTATGAAAAGCTTTGTTGTAATTTCGGACTGTTTGCATCACAACACAACTGCCGTGCATTTATTTCAAAAATACCTAGTGGAATATGTTAAAAATAACTTTGAAAATATTTCCAAAATTACATATTTTTTGGATGGGTCAAGTGAACAGTATAAAAACAAAAAGAATTTTGTTAATCTTACCCACCATCAAAAAGATTTCGGTTTGAGTGCGGAGTGGCACTTTTTTCCAACTTCACATGGCAAAAATGCATGCGATGGTTTAGGTGGGACCTTGAAAAGATTGACTACCAGAGCAAGTCTACAGAGAGCGAATAATCCAATTCAAACGCCAAAAGAATTTTTTGATTGGGCAATAGCGGCTATCCCTAATATTTCATTTAAATATGTGGAAAACGAGGAATACTACAAAGAAGAAAAGAACCTGGAAGCTAGATTTAAAAAGGCAGTAGCAGTGAAAGGGACGTTGACATACCACTGCCTGATTCCAGTGGCAGAACGAATAGTAAAAGCAAATTTTTTTTCTTTGGATGATCATTCAGTTGAAGTTCAAGTTATGAAATAATTATTATGAAATATGTATAAATTTAAATGAAATTAAAAATTATTATTAAGTTGGTTTTAACGGTTTGTAGTAATTAATTAGTACATCAATTGCCGCCTTTAAGACTGGTTAGGTTAGGTTGAACTGGCTGGTCCATGAGGACCTCACACAGACTGAATAAGTGCGTAGTGTTACCAGAAGTTTGTTTTAGCGACCAAACTGAAAAATCCTATCAAAAACCAGGACCTATGTTATAAAATAACTCCGTCCTCTTAGCAAATACTAAAAGCTTCCTAGGATATAAGCCACTTGCTGCTTCTAGATCTGACAGCGTTATCACTCCTAATTGCTGAAGTCTTAGCCTGGCCAGCGCAGGACAACAGCACAGAACGTTTCCTCCTCCAGCCCGCACTTCCTACATCTGCTATCACTGACCAAGCCTAATTTAAAGGCATGTGATGCCAGAAGGCAGTGTCCGGTCAGAATATCCGTCATGAGTCTACAGTCCTCTCTTTTTAATGATAGAAGCAACTTTGGTAGTCTAAGGTTGTAAGACCTGCACATAATCTTCGACACTTTGCAGCACCGCGCTTTAACCCACGCCTTTCCTGCTTGGTCGATCATGAGCACCTCTCGCCTTCGCTTAATTTCGCCCACTCTAATTGGGACGTCTACGGAGCAAGCTTCAAGGGATGCGCCCTTTTTACCTAGTTCATCCGCGTTTTCATTCCCATCTATCCCCATATGCCCTGGGACCCAATATAGATGTATGCTTCTCCCAGTCCCGATTCTCTCCAGGGACTGCTTGCACTCTAACACGCATTTAGATGCTGTGCTATGCGAGATTATTGCCTTAATTGCTGCTTGACTGTCAATATAAAAGTTAACACGGTTGTAGCTTAAGCTATTCTCTTCCAGGGTTTCTACTGCTTTGGTTACGGCTAATATTTCCGCTGGAAAAACGCTACAGTAATCCGGCAGCCTGTAGGATCTGCTTATTGCCGGATCAGCACAGTAATCCGCAGACCCTACTCCTTCCACTACTTTGGAACCATCTGTGTACACAGGTATCGCCTCGTCCGCCATTTGCGCTCCTTTGCGCCAACCGTCCACCTCTATTGTGGCCTTAAGATCTCCCTCGAAGCGCAGATAGGGAATCAGGTAGTCTGTTCGTCTTGTGATTGATGACGCTATACGACTATGGCCATATGATCGGCGCTCAAGCTGCCCCGAGGCACCGAGCCTGGTTGCGGTTGTTAATGCTATGTTCGTTGCTACCAGGTCTACAGGTGGAATGCGCAGAATGGCATACAATGCCGCCGTCGGGGTTGTTTTCAGGGCTCCCGTAATGCTAAGCATCGATAGTCTGCATACCCCTCTAATTTTTTGAGGTATGTTTTTTGTGTGGCTTTCCAACAAACGAGAACTCCATAGTATAGAATAGGGCTTACAATCGCTGTAAAAACCCAATGTGAAAGAGAGGGCGATAAGCCCCACGTACACCCCAGCTGTTTTTTACATGCATACAGTGCCGTTGAGGCCTTCTTGACCCTCTCCTCCACGTTGAGCTTCCATGACAGCTTACTGTCTAGGATGACTCCTAGATATTTTGTGCAAGATTTCTCCTGTAAGGTCACCCCTCTTAACTTAGGCCTGATCCAATTTGGGACCTTGTACCTCTTTGTAAATAAGACCATATCCGTCTTCTCCGCATTGACTTTCAACCCGACATTAGATGCCCAGGTATGAATATCTCGAAGCGCCCGATCCATCAAAGAACTAATCGTTGGAAGGCACTTTCCACTAATGACAATTGCAACGTCATCTGCGTAAGCCGTAAATTTTACGGGCCCCTCATCGAATCGCCTGAGCAGTTGGTTGGTGATGAGCGTCCACAGCAGAGATGAGAGCACCCCTCCCTGCGGCGTGCCCCTGTCCACTGATTTCGTGGCCTCGAACAATCCCCATTGTGATGTAATCTTTCTGCAATTTAACATGCAGCCGATCAATCTGATTAAGGCAGGATGTACTTTAATGTAATTAAGACCATCCATAATCGCCCATTATTGAAAGCCCAAACATTATTGAAAGCCCCGGCAATGTCCAAGAAGACTCCTAGAGCATACTTGTTATATTCCAGGGATTTCTCTATACTTATTACCACCCTATGCAATGCGGTGTCTACCGACTTGCCTTTGGTATAGGCATGCTGTGTTGTGGAGAGCAGTTTTTCATCCATGTTGGACTTTATGTACACATCTATCAGCCTCTCAAAGGTTTTGAGCAGAAATGATGTTAAGCAAATGGGTCTATAGTCTTTGGGATACACGTGACCGATCTTCCCCGCCTTTGATAGGAAAGCTACACGAGCAATTCTCCAAGAGTGCGGTACATGATTCAGCCTTATGCACCCATCGAATATTATTTTAAGCCATTCCATGACCGCCATACTTGTAGCATGGCCGGGAATATACCGTCTGGGCCCGGCGATATAAACTTAGAAAACGTTTTCACTGCCCATTCTATCTTGGTATCGGTCACCAAGCCCGGCACTCTTAGCTCCGTGATCGAAGTGTGAGTGATGTCTGCAGGCTCTTCTAAATCGTCTCCCGATGGGAAATGTGTGTCGAGAAGCACCTAAAGGGATTCCTCTGTAACGAAGCATTTCCGTCCCGGCGCTTCTTCAATAAGTGCTAGGGGTATACTCGCCGTGTCCAAGGTTCGCTTACAATAGATTTGTAAATTTGGGACACCGTGCAAATCGTTTTCATATAAATTCACGTTATTTCTCTAATTCTATATATGTATGTACACTATAATAAAAATTAAAAATTTTACGTAATCAAAAGAAGAAATATTTGTTGTTTTCGTTTCACTGTATGCTTGCTCTATACTGCGTGGTGGGCCAACGGTACTCGTGTCCCGTTATGACTCCTCGATGGTCGTGCTTGTGTGTGTGTAAATGTGTTTTGTGACGCCCTGCGTCGGCGGTCGTGTCCCGTTAGGAACGTCCCGTTAGGACGCCCGGCTGGTCGTTGCCTGAGTGCGTGTAAAACGTGTTTCGGTGACGCCTTGCGTTGGCGTGTATGTACGCAACCCTAGTGTGGTTGACGTCGTGTATTTGCGTGACTCTGCTGTGGTCACCGTAGTATGTGTGCGTAGTGCTGTTGTGGCCAGCGTGGTGCGGTGACCAACATAATGTGCTTGCGTAGCGCTGTTGTGGCCCGCGTCGTATGTTGGCGCTTGCTGTCAGCGTAGTGGGTTGGCGCAATGCTGTGGCCAACGTCGTATGTTTGCGTAGTGATGTGGTCCACGTAATATGTTAGCGTGGTGCGGTCGCGGTCAGCGTAGTGGCTGGCGTAATGCTGTGGCCGACGTAGTGTGTGTGCGATTGTGGCCGGAGTAGTGGATTGGCGTAATGCTACGGCCAACGTAGTATGTTTGCGATTGTGACCAGCGTGGTAGTTTGGCTGGCGAATGTCACCTGCTGGCGGGGCGCATCACTGTGGTGGTGCCGTTGCTCACGAGGTCTCAAGCGGTGTTTGGTGGTATAACCGACACATTCACCACTTGAGGCCACGACTCACTCCTGTGAAGCGACCTGTCCGCATGGTAGAACCGACAACTTCAAGGGACGCTCCACAAGTAGCTCTGGTCACGACCACAGCTCCGTGCTTCGGCACGAGGGTAACTCTGGTACAGTTGACGTGGTAGGTTTGCGTAACTTTGCTGTGTCAACGCAGTATATTATCGGGGCGCTGTCGTGGTCAGCGTAGTAGTTCGGCGCAGTACTGAAGCCAACGTAGTGTGTTAGCTATGGTGCTGTTGCGGCCAGCGTAGTAGATTGGCGTAATGGTATAGCCAGCGTATATATTAGCTATGATGCTGTTGCGGCTAGCGTTGTATGTTTGGGTAGTGTTGATGCGGCCAACGTATATGCTAGCGTAGCGCTGTTTGTGGCGCTGTTACTGTCGGCGCAGGCGGGCGGACGCTGCCTGTTCGTGGGTGCGCGTTACTGTGGTAGTGCCGTTGCTGGCGAAGTCTCAAGCGGTGTTTGGTGGTATAACCGACACATTCACCACTTGAGGCCACGATTTACTCCTGTGAAACGACCTGTCCGCATGGTAGAACCGACAACTTCAAGGGACGCTCCACAAGTAGCTCTGGGCACGGCCACAGCTCCGTGCTAACTAACTTCTGTCCTGCTGTGTTGCTCCTTTTATTGCTTTGTTTCGTATTGCTGGCTCAAATGGTTGCGTTGCCATGGTTGCTGTTCGATGTTGCGAACGCTCGTTGCGTTGCTGATATTTGTTAGTTTGTTGTGTTGGCATTAAAGTGTTGTGCTTGCCCGTTGTATTGCTGAGACTTGTTGGTTGGTCTGCTGCTATAGCCTTTTGTGACTGGCTGTTGTGTAAATGCTGTATTGAGCTTGTTGGTTGGTCTGTTGCTATAGCCTTTTGTGACTGGCTGTTGTGTTAGTGTTGTATCGAATATGATGTATGCTGTATTGAACTTGTTGGTTGGTCTGTTGCTATAACCTTTTGTGACTGGCTGTTGTGTGCTGTATCGAATATGATGTGGGGGTCGTTTTGTGTGGGCCAAATTAATGGTGGTATATTTTGTTGTGTATGCAAATTCAAATTTACTAACAACAATGAATTTTTATTCTCAGTGTAAAACTAACTTTATTAATTGATATATTTGACGTTGTAATTTTTGTAAATATGGCAATGCTGAATTATGCCATCAGAAATAAAATGTCATTAGGTTTAGAGCAATCAAAGCGTGCATATCTCAACGGCTACCGAAGTGTGTGAGTATAACCTAATAACAAACGTAACATCGACGAGAAAAAATACAGATATGGCTGAGGAATTTTACAAAAAAATTTTGGAGGAGCAACGTACCTTCACAATGAATGTGCTAAAAGAGCAGAAGGCGTGGATGGACAGCTTTGCAAAGAGGTCTCCAGGCCAAGATACCACTCTCGTTCCAGCTTTTGCACAATTTAACAACCAACAGCAGAAATGAGACTCATATTTGGAGCAATTGAAGCAACATTTCTCTGCTTACGCGGTAATTGACGCCAACAAGCAGAAATCATTTTTCTTATCTTGGTTGGGCAATGACGCTTACGAAACTCTCAAAAAGCTGGTCGGTGTGGACGAGTTACAAAAACAAACATTTAGTGAGCTCTCAGCAAAACTAACAGAGTTTTATAAAGAAAAAGTCCATGTAGTTGCAGCTCGTTATGAATTTCATAAAGCTGAAATGGGTAGTCGTACATATAAAGAATGGATTGCCGAACTACGAAGCATAGCCCGGCAATGTGATTTTGTGTGCAAAAAAGAAAATTGTCTACATGATTTCTCCGATGACATGATCAGGGACAAATTAATTTTGAAGTCACCGCATGACGCAGTTCGTACAGCTGCATTACAAAAGCCGCAGTCAACGTTGGCAGAAGTGCAGCTAATCGCCGAGTCATATGAAACAACAACTAAAACTGTGAGTACAATCAAAGACAAAACGGACACTTCAAATGCAATAGACAGCAACGGAGTTTATTCGATGACAACAAAAAACACAGAAAAATCAAATATGCGTAACAAAAACAAAAAATCTAATAAAAAACTTAAATACCGTTCATGCACAGGTTGTGGAGTCTCACATAATCGTGATGACTGCAAATTTAAAAACGCTGTTTGCAGAGGTTGCGGTAAAACAGGTCATATCATAGCTGTGTGTTTATCGAATGAAAAAAAGAACGAACAAAAGCAGAACAAAGTTACCAAAAACAACAAAAGTGAGAAAGGTGACAAAATAGAATATATTTCAACGGCATTTTCGGTAGCTAGCCCAGCAAGCAACAAAAGTAAGAAACGTTTTGTGCAAGTTTTGGTTAACGGCAAAACGATTGAGTTTCAGATGAATTCTGGTGCAGAAGTCTCAGTAATAACACTAGACACTTACGAAATGTTAAATAAACCGCCAATAAAACAATGTTCGCGTGCACTATACGGGTACGGTCATACGCAAATCGAAACTTTGGGAGAAATCTCTGCAAAAATTCGATACGGGTCAGTAGAAAAAATACTGCCTTTAGTAGTTTCTAATGTGCGCGGTTCTAGCAATTTATTTGGGGTAGATTTATTCGAAGAATTGGGCTTCAAAATTGTGCAAGTTGATATCTTGGCTGTCAGGTCGGTCGAAAAGTTGCAAACACTTCTGACTACCTTCGCGGAGGTGTTTACACCAGCACTTGGTACAATGAATTCAGTCAAAGCTTCGATTAAACTTAAGCAAAACGCAGTGCCTAATTTCAGTAAGAGTAGGCCCATTCCTTTTGCACAGCTGCCAAAATTTAAAGAGGAAGCTCAACGGTTATCACAAGCAGGTATTTGGCAACAAATTACCTTCAGCGACTGGGCATCTCCTATTGTGTTAGCAACAAAACCAGACGGATCGATACGCATCTGTGGAGATTTTAAAAAAGGGGTGAACCAGCAGATTGATGTAGATCAATATCCTTTACCTACTAGAGAGTGCCTGATGCATACCATTCGACATGGCAAATATTTTTCTAAGATTGACTTGCGGGATGCATACCTGCAAATGGAGCTCGACGAAGATTCGAAAAAAATTCTGGTGGTCAACACACCGCTTGGGTTATTTCAGCACCAGCGATTACCGTATGGAGTGGCAAGCGCCCCAGCCATGTTTCAGAAACATCTAGAACAGCTATTGTGTGGAGTTGATGGATGCGCAAATTACATAGATGACATTATCATCGCCGGTGCAAACGAACAAGAACACCTTGAGCGCTTAGCCAAAGTGCTTCAGATACTCAAAGCAGCGGGTATCAAATGCAAGAAAGAGAAATGCGAGTTTCTCAAAACTAAATTAACATACTTGGGTCGTGAAATAAGCGCAGATGGCATTTTGCCTGACGAATCAGGTATTCAAGCAGTGAAGAACTTGCGACGGCCAACAAACTTGAAAGAGCTTGAGGCATTTATGGGCAAAATAAATTATTACCATAATTTCATACCAAACTACTCTCAACTTGCAGCACCTATTAACAGATTGAGGCGAAAAAATGTGACGTTCCAGTGGAAGTCCGAACAAGAAAAGGCGTTCAACATGCTCAAGGGGCATATAGTTAAGGCTACGATGCTAACCCATTTTCGAGAAGACTTACCAATAGTTGTTGCTACGGACGCATCATCGTATGGAGTTGGAGCCGTGCTTTCGCACATCCATCCAGATGGTACGGAGCAACCGATCGCTTTTGCCTCGAAGACCCTAAACCGTCATCAAGAAAACTATAGCCAAATTGAAAAGGAGGGTTTGGCAATAATATTCGGAGTGAAAAAATTTCATCAGTTTTTATACGGGCACAAGTTTACACTTATTACGGATCACAAACCATTAGTCAGTATATTTAGCCCAGATAAAAACCTTCCAACAATGACGGCACAACGTATACATCGGTGGGCTATTACGCTCATGGGGTACCAATTTGAAATTAAGTATCGCAAAACAACCGATCATGCAAATGCAGACGCCTTATCGAGATTGCCATCGGGTCCTGACGAGGACTTCGACAATGGCGAAATTAATCAAGTTGCTACTATTGAAACTCCAATTAATGCTGAGCTCATTCGCGCAAGCACCAAAAGTGACCCAATACTGCAGAGAGTTAAACAATACATTCAGAACGGGTGGCCTGAGAAGTTGAACCCGAACGACGAGGATCTTCGGCCTTATTTTGCTCGTAAGTGGTCATTAATTGTTCAAAATTATTTCGTTTTATTACAGAGTGACGTCACACGGGTAATCATCCCACACTCATTGCGTGAACAAGTTTTACGGCATCTACATGACGGACATTGGGGTGTGGTAAAAATGAAGCAACTGACACGACAACACTGTTGGTGGGCCGGTATCGACAAGGACATCGAGAGGTTAGCAGCTGGATGTGAAAACTGCAAACTAGCTGGTCCAAGTGATAGGCGGCAATATTCTAGCTGGCCGGAACCTCAAGCACCTTGGCAAAGGGTCCACATTGACTTTGCTGGTCCAATTTTTGGTTCCATGTGGCTTCTGTGCATAGACTCGTTCTCGCAATTTCCGTTTGTTTGCAAGCTCGCAAATACGTCGACAGAATCGACGATTTTCGCATTAACTACTATTTTTGCTGCTGAAGGCTTGCCGGAGACTATTGTAAGTGACAATGGCCCACAACTTACAGCCGAAGCTATCAAAACGTTCTGTGCTCAAAACGCTATAAAGCACATCACGATCGCACCGTTTCATCCACCCTCCAATGGGCTGGCTGAACGATTTGTACGTACCTTCAAAACTTCTGTAAAAAAGAATTTAGATGACGGATTGCAAGTAAGCGAAGCCGTACTAAAATTTCTTACGTCGTATCGTACTATGCCGAATGCAAAGGGCGTATCACCAGCACATCTTTTACATGGTCGTCCTGCACGTACTGTCCTTTCGCAGATGTTTTCAGTGAAAAATGACAAAAAAGATTTTGAAGAAACTACAACCAAATTTTCTCCTAAGGAAAGTGTTTACATCCGTAACTATGGTCGTGGAGAAAAATGGTTAAAAGGGTTCGTAGACAGGCGCCTGGGAAAAGTGATGTACGTAGTAAAAACTAGTATGGGCTACTATAAACGACACCAAAATCAAATGAAAATTCGACATGTGAACAACGAAACAGCAGTTGATGATAAAAGAGGAGAAACTGATCCAGTTACCAACTTATTGCTACCAGATACTACGGCGAATGCAGATAATGAGCATTCTCAAGAACAGTCAACAAGTCCAAAAGAAGTTCGTCGAAGCAGCCGTATGCGCAAATCGGTACACCGCTATCAAGCAGAAGATTTTCGCAATTAAAGCGGGGGATGGTGTTGTGTATGCAAATTCAAATTTACAAACAACAATGAATTTTTATTCTCAGTGTAAAACTAACTTTATTAATTGATATATTTGACGTTGTAATTTTTGTAAATATGGCAATGCTGAATTATGCCATCAGAAATAAAATGTCATTAGGTTTAGAGCAATCAAAGCGTGCATATCTCAACGGCTACCGAAGTGTGTGAGTATAACCTAATAATAAACGTAACATATTTGGTCCTCACACCTCACTATTACGTGACCATTCCCCGTTTTTTTTTTTATTAGTCCCTGGACTATGTTTCCCCTTGCTAGGACTTTTTTCAACCGTGCTGTTTCGCTGGAGCACTCTATGTCCGTACAGAAACTTTTCCATGAGTTTTTCTTCGCCCTGGTAATTTCACGCTTGTAGATGTTCAGTAGATCCCTGTACTCGTCCCGTCTTTAAGACTGAGTTTGTTATTTTTGTAAAATTGATGTTGTATAAGTTTGTTTATATATTAGACTGAAAACGATCAATAAACCTTGCTCATTTTCTACTTATGATAATAAAATATAATAATATAAAAACAACTTGTAAAATTTTAATTTTACAAAAATAAATATTATAATTTATGATTTATTATAAATTATTAGATCCTCTATTATTAGAAATTATTATATTCTATTTTCGAAAACGAAGTTTTTTATATTGTTACATGTAGTATCTAAACACATATACACATATACATATTTTCTTACGACGGCTTTGAAGTGTGCATTCCCATTTTATTTTCAATAAAATATGTAAATACATTTTAAAAATAACTAAAAAAAAATAGAAATTGTTTTTTTATTTGTATTCTATTGCCTATTGTACTACAATAATGATTTAGTAAAACACAAATACTGGCTACCCGTAAGCGATTAGTAGGTCTGTTTACAAGTACATATACATATGTATGTATGTTGTAGTTAAGTTGACCATGCATGCATACACAGGCAGGCGTTGGCTGTATAGAATTGTAGCACGTACCTGCTGCAAGTAAATGTAAGCAAGTTGCTCGAAGTCAGGTCAGAAATGAGTTAATATCTTTTGAACCACAAAATTGTCCAACTTAAAATAAAAAGGGTTTTTTAGATTAAAGTGTATCGCATATTATATATATTTTTTGGAAAATATTCGTGCGGGAAAACAGTATGTAATAATTATTTAAAATTTTTTTTTTTTATTATTTTGATTTTATAAAATTAAATATTTTTTTAACGCAGTTATAAAGTAAATATTTTTATCTTAAAAATAAAACAAAAATTAACAAGATACGACAACTGGAACCAAAGATATAGCATTTTGAGTGTCGGCAAGTTTGCTTACCCATCGAATCTGAGCATATGCAGATCTCTGAAGAAAAAAAAATTTTCGCGGAAATCCTGATACAGGTATTTGCGTATTTCGTGCGAGCAACTTAAAAAAAAGTTTGAGCCGAATCAAAATTATGAAATCTCAAAAGTTGTTCGATTTGTAAACTAATGACCCATATATGACATCACAACTGGAATCGCAGGGGACACGCATAACATCGAAGATTGAAACACAAGAAACGCGTATTTCAGAAATGACGACACAGATTAAATCCAAGTTGGAAACTCAACTGGAAGAACAGAAGACATATATGGCATCCCAACTGGGATCGCAGGAGACACGCATAACTTCCAAGGTGGAAGAACAAGAGGAGCGCTTATCATTGCAGGTGGCACATATGTCTTCGCAGTTAGATGCACAGGAAGCAAGAGTAACATCAAAGCTAGAAGCGCGGGATGCAAAAATCGCTCAATTTCAGGCAGAAGTCGATGATTTAAAAGGTCGTATGGAGCAGTTGCAACTAAATCGCCCAGCAGTTTCAGCGAGTAATCCAAAGGTAAAAACACCATCCTTTGACGGTTCTGTTCCTTTCCAGGTCTTTAAACTACAGTTTGAGAAGACCGCAACAGTGAACAACTGGAATGCTGAAGATAAAGTTCCTGCACTCTTCATAGCTTTGAAAGGGCCAGCTGCCGAAATCTTACAGACTATTCCTGAGTACGAACGGAACAGTTATGACGCATTGATGGCCGCTGTCGAGAGACGTTACGGAAGCGAGCATAGGAAACAGACATACCAAATTGAGTTGCAAAACCGTTACCAAAAAGCGAATGAGACTTTGCAGGAGTTTGCGTCGGATGTTGAAAGGCTGGCCCATCTAGCAAATGCGGACGCACCCGTGGAATACACCGATAAGGTAAAAATCCAGAGCTTTATAAACGGCATACGGGACGTGGAAACGAAGCGAGCTACATACGAAAACCCAAACCCAACATTTGCTGAAACGGTGTCCCGTGCATTGACTCAGAAAACGGCCACACTACTGACTAAACTCGCATACAAAGCTTATCGTGTGGAAGTAGAAATGCCAAATTGGCTAGACACAACTTTGGAAGCACTGGAGGGATCACAACAGAAAAATGCTGGAGTTATGAAATGTTTCAAGTGCGGCAACCCAGGTCACATTGCACGTCATTACAGCACCGGTCCTAATAGTTCCAACAATGTGGGTGGCCGTAAACGCAGAGCTGAAGGAGATGAGCAAATCTCCAAGTCCACTCAGTCGTTAAACTAAAGCGAGTCAGCCGCAAGGGGCGACAGCTGGCTCCCTCAATTGAATGCCCCATAATCTCTATCTCGCAAATTGGATGAAGGTCATGCAATCTTACTGTCGGAGGACATGTGGATGGAAAAGAACGTTTACTGACTGTATATACGGGTGCATCTCATTTCATCATTCGATCTGATTTAGCCAACAAGAAGATAAGACCATTGCATGGAGCACGATTGTGTACAGCTACTGGAGAAGACACCACGGTTCTAGGAGAAGTAGCATGTGAAGTCGCAATTTGGAACGTCACTGTAGTACACAATTTTATAGTCGCTTCCCTAGGAAGTCACCGTGGTGTGATGGTAGCTTGCTCCGCCTACCACACCGTATGCCCTGGGTGCACACCCCGGGCAAAGCAACATCAAAATTTTAGAAATAAAGTTTTTCAATTAGAAGAAAATTTTTCTAAGCGGGGTCGCCCCTCGGCAGTGTTTGGCAAGCGCTCCGGGTGTATTTCTGCCATGAAAAGCTCTCAGTGAAAACTCATCTGCCTTGCAGATGCCGTTCGGAGTCGGCATAAAACATTTATGGTACCGTCCGGCCGATTTGTAGGGAAAATCAATAGGAGCACGACGCAAATTGGAAGAGAAGCTCGGCCTTAGATCTCTTCGCAGGTTATCACGCCTTACATTTATTTTATTTTTTTATTTATTTTCCCAAGGAAGTCGGTTCTATGTACCGGAGCGACTCGAAATTTTTCCCGACCAAGGACTGTCATTTCCCCTTTTTTGGACGGTCATAGTATTGTCAGTGTGTCTCGGGCAAGGGATGATTGCATCGGGCAGGTTGTTCTGGGCTAGATCCCAAAACCCGACGTCCTCGAAACTTTTATCAATCTTTTGCGGCTCCTTGCTGTTCACGCCCAAGGGCGCCCCGTAGGCTACGCCTTAGCGCCGCCCCCCCTATCTTCCAGCAGCCCCACTGCTCAGCAAGCCACAACAAGTACCCCTGCTGGTCCCGCCCCACGGCGCCGCCAACTCATACGGCCGCTCTCACTCATAAATAAAATCTCCGTAGTATAGTCGGTGGCAATGCCGAGCATCAGCCGCTGCCCCCATCAGTCTCTCCTCCCCTCTTTTCCGGCAGCAATCGTGTAGGCCAGGGAAACAGACTCTTAGTCCCTACCACCTTTTGCGCCGTTAGCCAGCACAGAATATATATGCTTGCGACATCCGCCCAATGCAGCTCCTTCCTTGGACGGTGCCACGTTCCTAGATGTTCTGATCTCCGCGACGGCAACCCACCGACGGGTTTCATTGCACCATGTTGCCAGGCCGTAAATCCAAATACACCGGGTACCCCGATGCTTGCCCAGGACCACAACAGCAGTTGCGTCCTAGCCTTTCACAACTCAGGCGTAGTCACTCGCCACTTACTCCCAGAGTGACGACGCACAGTGGCGCCTCTGCCGTTAAAGCATGGCAAAAATAATAAAAAATAATGAAAGCGTTCGCTAAAACTAATACATGTTTCTAATAGAGAATTTTCCAGGGAACAAGAATATACAACTGCTTTTTCACAGAAAATTACAGTTTACCAGGTAGCGCCGCTCAAATTGACCAATTTTCAACATTGGGAAAATTTTGAGATTTTTCTTCTTTTTGGTTGTATTTAAAATGGTTTTGTGAGTAAATAAGGCGGCCGGCTGTCGTTTTCTTGTATAGCAATCAAAGATAATTTAATTTAGGATTGAAACAAAAAAAACTTTTTTTTTTGGTAAAAGTTGGCGGATATACCTGTTTTTCGAAATGCCTATTTTTAGGCCCTTTTTAAAACTTTAATGGATAAATAATGTTAAAATATGTGCTCCGTCAAATTAACAGTAGTTTTTTGTGAAATATTCAGTTATCCAAATTCATAAAGTCTACCTGCGTCAAGCTGCAACTTCACTTTTTACATCAAATAAATTTAAACAACCTTGGGCATAAATACGCGTCTGAGCAGGTATATATAATTCAATACGGCCGTAAGGTCGTTTTTGTTATTGGAACTTGTTAACAACATACATTTTTTTAGTTACGAATTGTATACTTGAAATTCATTTTAATAATTTGAGTAGGTATATAAAGCTATCCGTCATACAATGCCCATTATCATTCGTCTTTTGGAGATTAAGGAACTAAGTATTCTGTTTACTTAAATAAAGTGGATAGTATTTTTAAATATAGTTCACAGTTTAATATTTAGTCAGATACACTCGAAGCCAATTCTAATATGTATCTAGAAAACTCGAAACTATTTGCGGTGTTTAAATCTACAAAGTCAAGACGGGACTTCGTTGAGGCTATTATGAGAAAATTAGCGATTGAAACAAGCATTAAAGAAAAGGAAGGCCTGGAAGAAAAAATTGGTTTACAATACATTATGATAGAAAGAAAATGGAATGACGTCTATCGTAACAATTCAAAATTTCTAAGTAAGCATGAAAAGTGGCTAGCTGACAAAACTTTTTTGGACGAAGAAACACCTAGCACGTCACCCAATCCAACTATAGGGAGACCAACAAAACCCATAGAAGAGTGTTCTACCTGCACAAGGAAAAGGAAGCTGTCTGATAACACAAAAGCTATGGCCACGACTCATCTTTCAGAAGCACTGGCTATTAAATATAAAAAAGACGAGGAAAACGTGAAGTCTCATATAACAGAAGCAGTTGCGGTAGCAAGTCCAGTGCGACTGATGAGGATCAAAAACAGCATTCCCACACCACCAAATGCGCTACCTAGGAAATACACTCCCGAAGAAGCTTTGGCGCTGTTTATAGATCTCGGTTTAACGAAGAAAAAAAATATTATATTGTGTAAGTCATTACTGCAACGTAACGCCGATATTTTACCTGGATACAAAAAAATTACTAAGCCAAGAAAGAAGGAGTTCCTCTAAGTCCCAAAATAACCGAAGTATCAGATGAAATTGAGCTACGAAACCTAATGGATCATACGTCTACACGACTTCTTCAATGTTTTACTGAAGAGAAGTTGAAATCACTGCCAAACGTGCTAGCATTGATAACTAAGTGGGGCTGTGATGGATCATCAGGACAAAGCGGACATTATTTTATAAATTTCTTATTTCTATTTTTGTTGTATTTTAAGGAAATATATGCTTGGTTACAAAATTTACACAATTGTAAGTAAATTATTTGTTCACTGCCAATTCGCAATAGAGCGTCAGCTGTTGCGAAGTGACATTTTGTTCGCCCGAAATTGCCGATAGGCGGAAAAAGTTCACCCGAACAAAAGAAGTGAAGGCGAACACTTTTCCGCATGAACTTCGCGATAAGGGTGATTGTATCACAAGGCGTTGTATAAAAAATAATCAAGAAGAAGCAATCAGCTGTTGGGATAACAACACCTGGTACTGAATTCGCCTTGAGCAGTTATAGATAAGTAGATCAAACAAACTGTAACGAAGCTGCAGTTTTCTCCTTCGTTGACATTTTATTCAATCCAAAACATACATAGGACCGCTTTAACTCAGGGTTAACTTGACATTTTGCCGTTCTGTAGATGAGCTTAAAGTTTAATGAAGGTACTTTCCAAAAAGAAAAACAGTGACGTATCTAACGGTCAGTCTTTGATTTTTTATACCAGTCTTCTAGTTTATCAAATGATTCCACATAAATATCATAGAGCGTGAAAAGAGCACCTGCTTGTATGGGTAAACGGATAAGTCGTGGCGTCATGCCTTTATAAAAAGCTAAAAATCCCTCCTCACGATAAGTTTTTACCAAGCAATCCCAACTATTTTTATATTTAGCAGCTGCAAGGCCTTGCATGCGGCGTCTTTAATGTATCAATTGGTGTATTAGCAAATACTTCACTACCACCTACTATTAGCCCAATCATTACTGTCATCCATTTTGCTGGTTTTTTAGTAGGATCATCACCTTTAAAATAATTTTTAAACGCCTCCATTATACTAAAACGTATTCCATGGTTTGAACATTGGCGTAAAAGTGTGGGTGTAAGACCCATGTACATGCCACGAAAACCTACAGCAGATAAGGATGAATAAGCATTTTATTTAGTGAACATTACAAGCATTGGTCACCGTTTCAAAAGTTGTTTAATTCTCCTTTAAACAACTTTTGAAACGGTGACCAATGCTTGTAATGTTCACTAAATAAAATGCTTATTCATCCTTATCTGCTGTAGGTTTTCGTGGCATGTACATGGGGCTTACACCCACACTTTTACGCCAATGTTCAAACCATGGACAACAACAACAACAACCGTTTCAAAAGCGGTTAAAATATAAAAACGAGGTGGTTATTAACCACACCTTGATTTTTGAGTATTAGACGAGTCGCGTGAAACAAGCCACGAAATTGCGGTGTTTCACTTCGACGATCATTAATAAGTTTCACTTTTAAGCTTTCCATTGGTGTAGTCACAAGACAAGACCCAACAGCTCCTGCGCTCAAACCGCACACAAATCCGTTAAATGTAGAAAGTTTTTTCTGCTCAACAAGCAGAGACTTAAAAAACTCGAACGATCCAACGCTAAGAAATAAAGAAAAAATTTTATTTATTTGGAGATTATGATGGTTACTATTATAAGCAGTATCCTTACGTAACTGCCATTTTGGGTATGCTACCATAAAGCATTACACTTTACCGCGATAGAGGCCAAGGAATCCATATTGTCTTGTGGTCTTCGATAAGCAGTCAACTACGCCTTGGTACTTCTTTTTGACTCCTACATACATACATTAATGTTGCTAAGTTTGTTCTAAGTTTGCAGTGCATTACCTTTTTCGTCCAATTGCAGTTGAGTCTTTATATATTCGGTTGGAAATGTTATAAGAACTTCGGTTCCGCCGGCCATTCCTCCAGCCAAAATACTTTTCCAACTATTATTACCCATTTTGCAAAACTTTTTAGCTAGCTATTTGGCATCTTTATTACAAATTCCACACATATGTGTCAAAGAGTTTTTTTTTGAACGTTTCTTTTTTTTTCAATTAACTATATAAACAAATCCCAGCTGATGGGCAGGCAATTAGCTGTTTACAGCCTGCACAGTCTGAGTAAAATATAACGGACGTCGATTTATTTATGGATCACGATATTTATTGAAAGTTAAACATGATCATGGTCCGGACCGCAAAATATCTACAAATTTTGACATCCACCAATATGGATCGCGGTATTGATCATTGTGGATAAAACAAGTGTGACGTCAAAATTACAAATAGATTGGATTTGTAATTGACTATCACTTTCTCATTCTGTATCTCTTTCTATCACCCGCTGATGACAGCCGGCCCTTTCCGCCGCCATATTGAACACCCTGTCAAAACGCTAAAGAGTAGCCATATTGAACATCCTGTCAGGCAGTTGACGGATAAGATATTGTAGGTATTATCGATTCCTTTTCAATCTATTTGGTACGTTAGTTGAATTTTATCTGTACTAGGTTTTCTTTAGTTATCGAAAAGTTAGTTGGTGATCTCTAGAATTTGTGCAAAGAAGTTTAAATTTGTATTGAAAATTTTAAAAGTTGGCAGAACAGTCGGCAATCACGCAAATACGATTGTACACAAGGAAAATTTTATAACGTTCCAGAGCTTTCGGCACACGCCGTAGTAGTAAAATAAGTATCAATTTGTAAAAAATTTAGAATAAATCATCATGCCACACCTCAATGCTGCAGATGAAACTTCCAACCAGGAACGAAAAATAATCACCCTTATCGCGAGTTTTATTTTCACCCGAAAATACCCTGCAAAAATTGTTGGATTACGTGTTCCATTTTCTTCATGTTGGAGTACTCTAACAATACTCCTTTGCAATACGTTTGCGGACCACCATCAGCAAATAACTGATAATAAAATTTTACTATGGCAACTCTGATAAAATGCAACTGCGCACTGGTTTTATATATACATACTATAGTATAGAGAAATATTAGTTTCTTTATTCACGCAAATGCTAAAGAACAAAAGAATATTCGAAGTATAAAATATAAAAGTTGTATTGCCTCTCTTCATTTACTTTCATTTTAAATTAAATTCACTCCGATAATTCTTTCCGACACAATTCCTCTTTAGTACTTTCGCATATGATCCTCTGTGGGTGCTCCATGGAGTACTACAGTGGAAGTACTTTGGAAAGTACTCTTACGTATGTACTCTATGGAATACTCACAAACAAAGCGAGAGTGGGATCACCTACTCCTCTCCTAGGACATCGCAATGTTAATTGGAGCACATTTTTTGTATGAATACAGATTAGATTTGGAGCAGTCCTATGCTCCCAAAGGAGTATTCCTTACATTCACCCTTATCGCAAAGTGCTCGCGGAAAAGTGTTCGCCTTTACTTCTTTTGTTCGGGTGAACTTTTTCCGCCTATCGACAATTTCGGGCGAACAAAAGTTCACTTCGAAACAGCTGATGCTCTATTGCGAATTGGCAGTGAACAAATAATTTACTTACAATTGCGTAAATTTTGTAACCAAGCATATATTTCCTTAAAATATAACAAAAATAGAAATAAAAAATTTAACAGTTTTTGTTCACCCTATCGCAGAGGGTGGCGAAACAATTTTTCATGTTCGAAAAAGATTTCACCTTATCGGCAACTCTTTGTTCGGGCGAAATGAACAGCGGGGAAACCAAAATTTTTTCACTTATACACCCTTATCGCGAAGTTCACGCGGAAAAGTGTTCGCCTTCACTTCTTTTGTTCGGGTGAACTTTTTCCGCCTATCGGCAATTTCGGGTGAACAAAAGTTCACTTCGAAACAGCTGATGCTCTATTGTGAATTAGAAGTGAACAAAAAATTTACTTGCAATTGTGTACATTTTGTAACCAAGCATATATTTCCTTAAAATTATCTCTATTCAAAATTTATAAAATAATGTTTAGTATTGCACTTAGGTTGGTATTGATTGAGCGCGAGGAGAATATAAATGTGAAAGCGATTCGGAAGCATTATTTATTGATTTTTTTCTAAAACTCGCGATAAGGGTGATTGTTTACAGGCGAATGAGAAGAAAACAAAATGTTTTTGTTTTGAAATTTGATACTATTATAATTATATGTACTTCTATTATTAGAAATAAATCAATAAATAATGCATAATCGTAAGCTGAGCGGAAAAAAGTGAAATTCCTGTATTGCTAAGTATGTAAATTCTATTTTTTCACAACGTATCAGTCGGCCAAGTTATCCATTGTGGACAAAGCAACGGTTCCAAAATGTTGATCACCTCACTGAAACAAGGTTACATAAGACCCACTTCATGGTACCCCAGCGGGTTAGGGGGTCAGAATATTCCCGCGGTAGGTATGCCTGTCGTAAGAGGCGACTAAAATACCAGATTCAAGGGGCTGTGTAGCGCAACCCTTCAGGTTGCCAGCGCGATATATAGCTTCTCCAAACCCAATTGTCAACCTCACCTATCCACGGCGAATCCTGTTTCACTAACAGACGAGGCTCTGGCGACCCCAAGCTCCTCATGGAACTTGGGGGTGGGGAGGGAGGGAATGGCCTGAGGGTTAATGTGGCCACATAAATCGTTCCCAAAATGGTCGAACTAGCATCTTAATGGTGCTGTGGTACCGGATCTGTATCCGGCAAAGGACCATTACATCGATAACACTCCCCAAAGCCTTCGGGGTGCAACCTTATCGCTACAGCAACAACCACAACCCACTTCATGGTCCTTTCCAACGCTTTTTCCCTATGCGAAAAAAACGAAGACATTTACTCAACTTTACAATTGGTGGAACTCCAAATTTTTGCTTCAATGGGGGCAACGAGTTGGTAAGAATAACTAGCAAATATTAGAATGCCAGCTTGTTTAGCCTGTAATATTGGCAAAAGCTAATTGAAAAAAATTAACTTGTTATTCAAAAGTGCTGAAAATAGTAATTTTTAGCTTACAGTGAATCATTTAGCTCCAAAGGGTGTTACGACCGACTGGTTGCAATCGACCGGTAATGCGATGGAAAAGTTGAATCCGACTCAGTTGCATCGCAAACCGTAGTTGGATCTAAATTGGTAATCGAACACACCAAAGTGCTGGCGAACAAAAGGTAAAATTTGCCACTAAGCTATAGTGTTAAGCCGCAGCTAAGGTGACAGATATCCGGAAAAGTTCTTTCTGGTGAAAACGGCGACCACGCCAGTTACGAAAATTTTATCCCCAAAAAAATCTTGGACATCCTATCCAGTACCAGGGAGTGGAGTACCGTGGTGATAGCCAGTGAATTTCCCGGCTGCGAAAGGGAACTTCTTTGAGTGACTAACCCAAACGGAAACGGTGAGTTTATATTCAAAAAGTAGATTTAATTAATATGCCCCTTAATGGAATCGATTTCGGAAACAGGAACGTTCGCGCAGCTCCGTGACCATCCCACAATAAAGGTGAAGCCTTCAGGTTGCAGCACACCATCAAAAACAGCTGTTTGTTCTGCCAGGAGCCCACACAAATTACCACAATATCGGAAAAACAAGGTAAAACTAAGTATTTCGTAGTTTGGCATCCATTTGGATCCAGTAAGTTGCGCTGGCACACCCGGAAACAAGCATAAAGTCGTGCGCTTAATGCATGAGCATACCGTGGCGCTAATTGGGAGAATTACCCGTGTTTTTTTCTTGGAAGACATCGCATAAGATATCATGCAGGGCTGCGATTCGAATAAAGAAAACCAAGTGCGCATTTAATGAACCCTGATCGGGAGGTTTTGGGATTAGTGAGGATTCATATTCGTGCGGAGGATTGCTTCTTTCAGCTTCGTCTCGGAGGCGGTGTCCTGCAGCAAGCTGGCTGGACCACCTGTGATTTAATTGGGAGGGTGAATCCGAGTGTGCTGATTTGATGCAACCATTCACTTCCATGTGTGGGTAATCGCGGCGCATTCGGCTCATTGAGCAGACGAGGGATTTCAAGGGGGTGAGGTGGAACGCACACACCAGTGGAGTTGTGATTTAGAGTGCATCAGGTCAATACATTTGGTGGTAAAACACTAACATTTTTTTTTTTGCATACTTTATTTAAATACAAGAATACATGCGTGGTAGTTATATAATAAAATTAGTACAGTAAGAGTGAGGTAGGGTTTGGTTGGAACAATCGGACAGCGTAACCCAGGACTGTAAACTCGCGTATGCGAGATCGCGATCTTCAATCGCGAACCGTAACCTTTGGTCATGTCAGGTTGTTTTGACCAGATCCTCCTTCACCTAAGATAGATTAACCTCTTTCTTGCATATATTTTTTTTCACTTTGTATATGTATACCTACATTTAAGTGAAATAGGAATTTAAATAGGCATATTTTTGTGATCAGCCAGGAGCTGTTAATCTATATAGATTTAGGTGAGATATGAATTCCCAAAACCTTGTGTGAATATGAGGGTGATGTAAAATCCCAATAAGAAGTGCAGGTCGGTGCAATACACGTGATATGATACCGGGGGGCCGCATAAAGGTTCGAGATCGGACATGAATAATTGCATTAGTCCGAAAGTCAGGTCAGATGCTGGGACGTCCTAGGGTAGGCCTGTAGGTTCTTGAATTCATTTTTTTTTTTGGAGTGATTATTCCGAGCTCGGCTCAACCGTGTCCATGCACAGGGGTTGCACCGATGAGCAACCATACGTTAAGTTGTCATACCATATTGATTAATAAATAAAACATTATAATGAATTGTTAAATTGAAGTGAAGGTGTGATGAGTGAATTTCTTGACGGGGTCATGACGGACGAGGACGGGATAACATGGGGGAGTGGTAGGGTGGCATGAGCGTGGGGAGTGACTCATGAATATGGGGGGTGTAGGGAATTTTAGGGGCCAGCCACAAGGGCCTAGGTTGGCAAAAGGTTGAGGAGGGGCGGATTGGCCGGCCTCATACAAAGGAGGCGAACCGAAACTCGGACAAGGGGGGTACGAAGGGGACGGACAAGGACAGTTAGGGGTATTGAGAGTTAGAAAGGGGGGGTTGATGATTCTATTGGCCGTGGCTGGTCAGATGCTACGAGGGTGGAGTGATTACTCCGGTGTCACTGAAGGGTATGAATTTTATTATTGCAGGCGGGTTTGATGGGGCTCGACCCCTCCTCTGGCCTCCGCCAGGCTGCGTTGGACTTGTCGCGGAATGTGGGTATGCTTGCCTTTAAGCACGAACTAGCTCGTCGGATATGGGTGGGTTTCGTTTTCCACAGTCCACGCAGCAACCGCAATAAAAAAAAATGCATACCCTTCAGTGACACCGGAGTAATCACTCCACCCTCGTAGCATCTGACCAGCCACGGCCAATAGAATCATCAACCCCCCCTTTCTAACTCTCAATACCCCAAACTGTCCTTGTCCGTCCCCTTCGTACCCCCCTTGTCCGAGTTTCGGTTCGCCTCCTTTGTATGAGGCCGGCCAATCCGCCCCTCCTCAACCTTTTGCCAACCTAGGCCCTTGTGGCTGGCCCCTAAAATTCCCTACACCCCCCATATTCATGAGTCACTCCCCACGCTCATGTCACCCTACCACTCCCCCATGTTATCCCGTCCTCGTCCGTCATGACCCCGTCAAGAAATTCACTCATCACACCTTCACTTCAATTTAACAATTCATTATAATGTTTTATTTATTAATCAATATGGTATGACAACTTAACGTATGGTTGCTCATCGGTGCAACCCCTGTGCACGGACACGGTTGAGCCGAGCTCGGAATAATCACTCCAAAAAAAAAATGAATTCAAGAACCTACAGGCCTACCCTAGGACGTCCCAGCATCTGACCTGACTTTCGGACTAATGCAATTATTCATGTCCGATCTCGAACCTGTATGCGGCCCCCCGGTATCATATCACGTGTATTGCACCGACCTGCACTTCTTATTGGGATTTTACATCACCCTCATATTCACACAAGGTTTTGGGAATTCATATCTCACCTAAATCTATATAGATTAACAGCTCCTGGCTGATCACAAAAATATGCCTATTTAAATGCCTATTTCACTTAAATGTAGGTATACATATACAAAGTGAAAAAAAAATATATGCAAGAAAGAGGTTAATCTATCTTAGGTGAAGGAGGATCTGGTCAAAACAACCTGACATGACCAAAGGTTACGGTTCGCGATTGAAGATCGCGATCTCGCATACGCGAGTTTACAGTCCTGGGTTACGCTGTCCGATTGTTCCAACCAAACCCTACCTCACTCTTACTGTACTAATTTTATTATATAACTACCACGCATGTATTCTTGTATTTAAATAAAGTATGCAAAAAAAAATTTTAGTGTTTTACCACCAAATGTATTGACCTGATGCACTCTAAATCACAACTCCACTGGTGTGTGCGTTCCACCTCACCCCCTTCAAATCCCTCGTCTGCTCAATGAGCCGAATGCGCCGCGATTACCCACACATGGAAGTGAATGGTTGCATCAAATCAACACACTCGGATTCACCCTCCCAATTAAATCACAGGTGGTCCAGCCAGCTTGCTGCAGGACACCGCCTCCGAGACGAAGCTGAAAGAAGCAATCCTCCGCACGAATATGAATCCTCACTAATCCCAAAACCTCCCGATCAGGGTTTAGGAAATGCGCACTTGGTTTTCTTTATTCGAATCGCAGCCCTGCATGATATCTTATGCGATGTCTTCCAAGAAAAAAACACGGGTAATTCTCCCAATTAGCGCCACGGTATGCTCATGCATTAAGCGCACGACTTTATGCTTGTTTCCGGGTGTGCCAGCGCAACTTACTGGATCCAAATGGATGCCAAACTACGAAATACTTAGTTTTACCTTGTTTTTCCGATATTGTGGTAATTTGTGTGGGCTCCTGGCAGAACAACCAGCTGTTTTTGATGGTGTGCTGCAACCTGAAGGCTTCACCTTTATTGTGGGATGGTCACGGAGCTGCGCGAACGTTCCTGTTTGCGAAATCGATTCCATTAAGGGGCATATTAATTAAATCTATTTTTTGAATATAAACTCACCGTTTCCGTTTGGGTTAGTCACTCAAAGAAGTTCCCTTTCGCAGCCGGGAAATTCACTGGCTATCACCACGGTACTCCACTCCCTGGTACTGGATAGGATGTCCAAGATTTTTTTGGGGATAAAATTTTCGTAACTGGCGTGGTCGCCGTTTTCACCAGAAAGAACTTTTCCGGATATCTGTCACCTTAGCTGCGGCTTAACACTATAGCTTAGTGGCAAATTTTACCTTTTGTTCGCCAGCACTTTGGTGTGTTCGATTACCAATTTAGATCCAACTACGGTTTGTGATGCAACTGAGTCGGATTCAACTTTTCCATCGCATTACCGGTCGATCGCAACCAGTCGGGCCGGGGCGGCTACAGTGTCGTGCTTCGACGCATGTGCGTGACGCTTGAGGTAGTCCTGAATTCGGTCTGGGCTAAGTGGGTGTTCGTGGCCATCCCATGCGGATGAAGATCAAGTCCGCATGGCTGTGGAGCGTCCACTCAGGGGTTTTGGTTAGGACGATTTTTGAGGGGTTGGGGCAGTTTGACTGGGCTTCCGATTGGGAAGAAATTCATCACACACACTTTTGAAACAATTCATTCGTTATTTAAAATTCACACGGAATAGAAAAGGAATACTATATTACACGGTAATTGCTAAACGGACATTGAGCTGAATCAGGGTTGATGCGCTGTTCTAACGCGCAGAATTTAACTTTCAGAAGAGATAACTGAGTACACATATATATATCTACATATCTACGCTTAAGTTGAATCTTGAAACTTACATATCGAAACACGTATATAAACTTTAACATTTTTGTAAACGCACGGCTTGGGCTTCGCGAACAAAACTTTTTTGTGAGGAGATAATAGCTCGGTTGTATTATGACGAGAAGGGGTTCGCGGAAAGCAGGGCTGCATGGCAGTAATAAGAAGCAAGTGGGGGATAAAGATAGGACTTCGAAAACATTCGCCGACGAGGACGAAAGTTCCATAGTCGAGCAAGAGGATACCGGCAGGGAAGAAGGCGCCATAGGCGATGACAGAAATCAAGCGGTCGAGACATCGCGTGGAGGCCAGCGGATCATACCCGTGGGTGACATTCCTTCGCCTGAAGTGTCGCTGTTGGACAAAGTCAGCGGCGAGCTGTTGCAGAAGTTCGAGTCGATGTTCTTCCAATACCAGATGGACGTAAATAAAACCACGGCGGATGCTATCAATGAAGCGATGTTGAAAGTTCGGAAGGACGTGCGTAGCTTGGGGGATAGGGTCTCAGCCGTGGAGAGACACCACAGTAATGATAAATTAGACGAGAAATCGGGGTCTGGGGAACAGGCGTTGGTAGACCGTTCGTGCGAAGAGTGCGAGTCAAAGGGTGCGTCAGGAAATCAGCGATCGCAGGCCTGCCGGCGGCTGTTCACCGATTCACCAGATGGTAACACCGGGGTCGCACGGACCGATAAGTTGAAGTTTAAAATAATTAAAGATTGGGGCTTGAGATATGCGGGAAACTCGAAGTCAATACCCGTTGAAAGGTTTTTGTTTCGGGTGGAAACGTTACAAAAGCGTCACAACATTTCTTCGGAGGATTTATATGCCAACTTTCATTTGCTTTTGGAGGGATCGGCACAGGATTGGTTTTGGCTGTTTATGGAGGAACATTCGGAAGGGAAAAATGTAGGGTTTGCCGAACTCCGTAGCGCGTTGCTGAACCAGTTCAGGAAAGCCGATTGCGACGAAGAGATTAGACAGGCAATGAACGAAAGGAAACAGGAATTTTCTGAAACATTTGACGAATTTTACGCAAGCATCAAGGGTATGGCATTTACGATGAAGGATCGGATGCCCGAGCTTAGTTTAGTTAACCTGATGAGACGAAATTTGAAATACAAAATTAAGAACTTGATTTTTGGATGTCACATAGAAACGCTGCAGCAGCTGAAGGAGGAGTGCAGGCGGGCCGAGAAGCACCTCAAGGAACAAGAGCAAAAGTTTCCGAGGAGGAAGCTGGTCGACGAGGTAGAGGCAGAGCCGCACAAGGACCCATGCGACGCCGCGGAGGAGGTATCATTGGAGGCGCTGGACGGTCGAGATCGCAAGGCGTTTCACCGAACCGAATCGAATAGAGGACCCGCAGAGGCGAGGATCTGTCAAACGGTCAAGAAGGTGGGTACGAGAGAAGATGTGGCGTGCAGTTCCAAATTCCATGACCTGGTTTGCTTCAAATGCAACGAGATGCGAACGAGATTTGTGCTGTGCGACAAATGCAAACAGGAAAACCACATGGCTGGCGGCAACTCCGGGAAGAACCGTCAGAACCAGCCACACCCGGACCACAAACAAGAACAGTGACAATACTTAAGAACACAGTGCAACCGAAGCCAAAGAGAACATCGTTATATAGAACCTGGAATGAAAGAAGACAGCACTACCTGGAAGTTAGGAGGAGAATATTCGGGGATAAGGTTGAGGAAAAGGAAAAAGGGAAGCATAGAGAAAGGAATAAGAAAAAGATTGAGAAGTTGCGAGATAAAATCAAAGAGAGGAAACATGTTAGGCGAGCCCTAGAAGCGACCATTATCCGAAGCGAATTGGATAAGCGGCCATATACTGAAGTCATCGTAAATGGAGTCAAGATCAAGGGTCTGTTGGACAGCGGAGCGTCGGTCAGTTGCGTAGGTGGAGACGCGGTTAAAATGCTGTGTACGGGCGACGTTCAATCCATGGACGAGGAACTAAGAACAGCGGATGGAAAGGTGCAGGGAATCATCGGAAAGCTAAAGGCAAAGGTTCAGTGGAGACAGACGACAGTGGATTTGACCTTGTACATAGTTCCGAGTTTGAAGCAGAGACTCTACCTAGGTATAGATTTCTGGGATAAGTTTGGTCTGATGCCGACTGCAATTTCGGAAATAACTGGTGAGGACAGCAATGTGATTGAGCTATCACAGGAACAGAAGGTTAAGCTGGAACACGTCAAAAGTCTATTCCCATCTTCTGCTAAATTGGGGCTAGGGAAAACGCACTTAATGGAGCACGTCATCGATATTTATGATGAGACGGTGCCCGTAAAACAGCGCTATTATCCCTTATCGCCAGTAAAGCAGAAGTGTGCGTATGAGGAGATAGACCGGATGTTGAAGCTTGGCGTCATCGAAGAGATTGACAGCGCATGGAGCTCACCGATTGTGCTGGTCCAAAAGCCGGGTAAGAATCGACTGTGCGTCGACATGAGGAAGCTGAACGAGCGGACGAAGAAGGATGCGTATCCCACTCAGCATGTGGAGGGAATACTCAGCAGACTCAAGGACACATTCTTCATAACGGGACTAAACCTCAAGGACGCCTTCTGGCAAATCCCACTGGAAAAGAGATCGCGGGAGAAAACCGCCTTTACGGTTCCGGGCCGCCCGCTTTACCACTTCAAGGTCATGCCGTTCGGCCTATGTAATGCCAGCCAAAGGCTGTGTCGCCTGATGGACCGTGTTGTTCCGTCCAGACTCCGGGACAATGTTTTCATCTATATAGATGACCTTTTAGTTTGCTCACCGGACTTCGATACTCATCTTCAACACTTGTCTGAGATAGCAGAGTGCCTCGCGAAAGCCGGACTGACAATCAATGTGCAGAAATCAAAGTTCTGCCAGAAAGAGATCCCATACCTAGGGTTTATTATAGGTCAGGGAGAGCTGCGGACGGATCCGGCGAAGCTCGAAGCGATGGTGGAGTTTCCCGTACCGAAAACTATCAAACAACTTAGGAGATTCTTGGGACTTACAGGGTGGTACAGGAGATTTGTGCCGAACTTTGCTACCATCACGTCACCGTTGACGGATTGTCTGAGGAAGAAGAAGGAGTTTTGTATGACGGATGAGGCTGTTACTGCTTTCCAAGAATTGAAGAACGTGCTGGTATCGCCAAGAGTGTTGGTCAATCCGGACTTCGCAAAGCCTTTCTATGTCCAGTGTGACGCGTCCACTACGGGAATCGGAGGGGTGCTCTTCCAGCTGGACGGCGAGGGCAATGAGAGACCCATCTCATACATTTCACAGAAACTGAATTCCGCTCAACGAAACTATACGATCACGGAGCTGGAATGCTTAGCAGCGGTGGTAAGTGTGCAGAAGTTTCGGCCGTATATAGACGGAGTTCGGTTCACCATTATTACGGATCACATGAGTCTCAAGTGGCTCATGAATCAACGCGATCTCTCGGGACGTTTGGCGCGCTGGAGCATCAAGCTCCAAGGATTCGACTTCGAAATTGTACATCGAAAGGGCGCAGAGAATGTAGTCCCAGACGCGTTGAGCCGAGTGCACATGGACGAATTGAGTGATGACACTTTCCGGACCGATTTATCACTAAGTAGTCCAGAATTCCAGTCTGACAGTTACAACCAGCTGAAGCGTGCGGTGGAGGATACTTCCGACCAGTTGCCCGATGTAAGGGTACAGGACGGCGTGATCTACAAGCGTGTACGTTTCCAACGAGACGATGAAATCGAGGATTCCATGTGGAAAGTTTGGGTGCCCGAGGGACTGAGAGGGGAGCTGCTGAAGATGATGCATGGCGGCGCAGCGGCGGGACATGGCGGCGTAGCGAAGACAGTCAACCGGCTTCGTGCTCGGTATTTCTGGCCCGGAATGGTCTCTGCTGTTAAGGAATTTGTTCGCAAATGTGACGTGTGCAAGTGCTGCAAAGCAACGAACGCGATACAGAGACCGTTGATGGGGGATCGTGTCGAGACGGAAAGAGTCCTCCAGCGGCTGTACATAGACTTCTGCGGTCCATATCCGAGGTCTCGTGACGGCAATTCGTATATCTTCGTTGTCCTCGACCACTATTCAAAATTCGTATTCGTCAAGCCTATGAGGAGTGCGACTTCGAGGGAGATCTTTCACATCTTCGGTGTGCCGGAGACAATCCATTCGGATAACGGCCGGCAGTTCGTCTCGGAGGCGTTCAGTGATTTCCTTAAGGGTTATGGGGTCAAACATGTCCGTACGGCCGCCTATTCACCCCAGGCTAACGCGTCCGAAAGAATAAACCGATCCTTACTAGCCATCATTAGGTCCTACATTGATGAAACCGATCAAAAGTCTTGGGACACTCATCTCTCAAAGGCAGCTTTTGCTCTTCGGAGCGCGGTTCACGAGGCGATCCGGACGGAGCCCTACAGGCAGTCTTTGGTCAATCCATGGTGCAGCACGGGGACACGTACGAGATACTACGCAGACTGGAGTGTGCTAACGATTCCGAAGTAGAGGTTGTGCCGCGGGACATACGCCTGAAGCTTCTGAGGGATAAAATTAGAAATAGCTTGAAGCTCGCATACGAGAAAGGCAAAAGAGTGTACAACACACGGGCTAGGCCCATCACATACAGACCCGGGCAGGTAGTCTATAGGCGAAGCTTTAGGCAGAGTGACGCGACGCGCAATTTCAATGCGAAGCTCGCGAATAAATATGTGAAGGCGGTGGTTCTGAGACCAGTGGGAAATTGCTTATATGAGCTTGGGGATATGTGCGGCAGGGTCAAAGGCATTTTTCATGCCAAGGATATGCGGGTGTAATATCATATGGCCGATGGTCGTGTTTCGAGCCTACCATGCAATGTGTTACATCGGCCGACTCGCTCTGTTACGACCGACTGGTTGCGATCGACCGGTAATGCGATGGAAAAGTTGAATCCGACTCAGTTGCATCGCAAACCGTAGTTGGATCTAAATTGGTAATCGAACACACCAAAGTGCTGGCGAACAAAAGGTAAAATTTGCCACTAAGCTATAGTGTTAAGCCGCAGCTAAGGTGACAGATATCCGGAAAAGTTCTTTCTGGTGAAAACGGCGACCACGCCAGTTACGAAAATTGTATCCCCAAAAAAATCTTGGACATCCTATCCAGTACCAGGGAGTGGAGTACCGTGGTGATAGCCAGTGAATTTCCCGGCTGCGAAAGGGAACTTCTTTGAGTGACTAACCCAAACGGAAACTGTGAGCTTATATTCAAAAAATAGATTTAATTAATATGCCCCTTAATGGAATCGATTTCGGAAACAGGAACGTTCGCGCAGCTCCGTGACCATCCCACAATAAAGGTGAAGCCTTCAGGTTGCAGCACACCATCAAAAACAGCTGGTTGTTCTGCCAGGAGCCCACACAAATTACCACAATATCGGAAAAACAAGGTAAAACTAAGTATCTCGTAGTTTGGCATCCATTTGGATCCAGTAAGTTGCGCTGGCACACCCGGAAACAAGCATAAAGTCGTGCGCTTAATGCATGAGCATACCGTGGCGCTAATTGGGAGAATTACCCGTGTTTTTTTCTTGGAAGACATCGCATAAGATATCATGCAGGGCTGCGATTCGAATAAAGAAAACCAAGTGCGCATTTCCTGAACCCTGATCGGGAGGTTTTGGGATTAGTGAGGATTCATATTCGTGCGGAGGATTGCTTCTTTCAGCTTGGTCTCGGAGGCGGTGTCCTGCAGCAAGCTGGCTGGACCACCTGTGATTTAATTGGGAGGGTGAATCCGAGTGTGTTGATTTGATGCAACCATTCACTTCCATGTGTGGGTAATCGCGGCGCATTCGGCTCATTGAGCAGACGAGGGATTTGAAGGGGGTGAGGTGGAACGCACACACCAGTGGAGTTGTGATTTAGAGTGCATCAGGTCAATACATTTGGTGGTAAAACACTAACATTTTTTTTTTGCATACTTTATTTAAATACAAGAATACATGCGTGGTAGTTATATAATAAAATTAGTACAGTAAGAGTGAGGTAGGGTTTGGTTGGAACAATCGGACAGCGTAACCCAGGACTGTAAACTCGCGTATGCGAGATCGCGATCTTCAATCGCGAACCGTAACCTTTGGTCATGTCAGGTTGTTTTGACCAGATCCTCCTTCACCTAAGATAGATTAACCTCTTTCTTGCATATATTTTTTTTCACTTTGTATATGTATACCTACATTTAAGTGAAATAGGAATTTAAATAGGCATATTTTTGTGATCAGCCAGGAGCTGTTAATCTATATAGATTTAGGTGAGATATGAATTCCCAAAACCTTGTGTGAATATGAGGGTGATGTAAAATCCCAATAAGAAGTGCAGGTCGGTGCAATACACGTGATATGATACCGGGGGGCCGCATACAGGTTCGAGATCGGACATGAATAATTGCATTAGTCCGAAAGTCAGGTCAGATGCTGGGACGTCCTAGGGTAGGCCTGTAGGTTCTTGAATTCATTTTTTTTGGAGTGATTATTCCGAGCTCGGCTCAACCGTGTCCATGCACAGGGGTTGCACCGATGAGCAACCATACGTTAAGTTGTCATACCATATTGATTAATAAATAAAACATTATAATGAATTGTTAAATTGAAGTGAAGGTGTGATGAGTGAATTTCTTGACGGGGTCATGACGGACGAGGACGGGATAACATGGGGTAGTGGTAGGGTGGCATGAGCGTGGGGAGTGACTCATGAATATGGGGGGTGTAGGGAATTTTAGGGGCCAGCCACAAGGGCCTAGGTTGGCAAAAGGTTGAGGAGGGGCGGATTGGCCGGCCTCATACAAAGGAGGCGAACCGAAACTCGGACAAGGGGGGTACGAAGGGGACGGACAAGGACAGTTAGGGGTATTGAGAGTTAGAAAGGGGGGTTGATGATTCTATTGGCCGTGGCTGGTCAGATGCTACGAGGGTGGAGTGATTACTCCGGTGTCACTGAAGGGTATGACTTTTTTTTTTATTGCGGTTGCTGCGTGGACTGTGGAAAACGAAACCCACCCATATCCGACGAGCTAGTTCGTGCTTAAAGGCAAGCATACCCACATTCCGCGACAAGTCCAACGCAGCCTGGCGGAGGCCAGAGGAGGGGTCGAGCCCCATCAAACCCGCCTGCAATAAGGGTTAGAACTGTCCCTTAATTGGCTCCGAATCGCTTTCAAATATATATTCGCCTCGCGCTCAATCAATACCAACCTATGTGCAATACTAAACATTATTTTATTAATTTTTTATTTATATTTTTGTTGTATTTTAAGGAAATATATGCTTGGTTAAAAAATTTACACAATTGTAAGTAAATTATTTGTTCACTGCCAATTCGCAATAGAGCATCAGCTGTTTCGAAGTGAACTTTTGTTCGCCCGAAATTGCCGATAGGCGGAAAAAGTTCACCCGAACAAAAGAAGTGAAGGCGAAGACTTTTCCGCGTGAACTTCGCGATAAGGGTGAATATGTTCATGGCTTCTATTGTTCCATTACGACTAAAAGATGAAGCTTCAGAATATTGGAAAAATCCACGTCCGTCATCAACTATATTGTGCCGCCCGATATTATTTAAATACGAGAAGGAGTCTTCGGAACTCACAAAAGCTACAGTGAGTGATATAAAAAATCAAATTGCCAAATTAGAACCAACAATAATTGAAATTGAAGAGGGGAATGTCACTACAATAAAGCATGATTTTCTTCCAACAATGGTCGATGGAAAAGTTTTGAACTTAATAACAAATACGACATCTACAATAAAATGTCCAATTTTTAAGAAGAGCCAAAAGGACCTTGAAAATCTTGATGATTCAATAACTGACGAACTAAATTATGAGTATGGAATATCTCCTTTGCATGCTAGGATAAGATGTATGGAATTTGTTTTGAAGCTGGCTTATACACTACCACAACAAGGATAAGTTTTCGACGACAATACAACATGTAAGGAGAAACAAAACAGGAGAAAAAAATGATTCAGGATGCATTCTATAAAGAGATTGGCCTTAGAGTTGACTGTCCAAAGTATGGATACGGAAATACAAATGATGGTAACTCCTCAAGAAGATTTTTTGAAAACGATGAAGTGGAAAGATTGGGAGTAATTTTAAATATTTTAAACTGCCATGAACCAGTTAATGGACCCAAATTTGGAGAATATGCATCTAAAACTACAGAGTTGCTGCATCAAAAGTATCCTGAGAAGAAACTTACACCAACGGTACATAAAATTTTAGCACATGGAAAAGATTTAATAGAGTACTAGTGCTTACGATTAGGAGAATTGCCTGAAGAAGATCAAGAATCTAAGAACAAGGACTACAAAAGATATAAATGTATGAACACTTGCAAAGTATCACGAGTTAGACAAAATGAAGACCTTTTCAACATGTTAGCTATCTCTTCTGATCCAGTCATATCATCTATGAGGTATGTAAGAACACAAAAAGATCTTACAGATGCGTATAGCTCAGAAATGGTTGCTTTGTTAGATATATGTTCCAGTGACGATGACTATGTTAAGATAAAATAAGTTTCTCACTTCTTATCGCAACAATGAAAAAGAGATCTACTAATCAATTTTGTTACTTTATTGAAAAATAAGATATCTATGTACAAGTTAATTTTTTATTTCAAATAAAAGAATTAATTAATTTAGTAATTTATAAATATATACATTTCATTATTGCATTTCTCTAAAGTTTATAAAATTTATTTTAAAGCATAGGCATTTCGCCTTCAAACGAGTATTAAATTTTTATAGAAATCAATACGTCTATCGAGTTTGGTACAAATTGGTAAAGCGGTTACTAAGATCAAACTTTTTAGCATAAATGGGCAGTGCCACTCCCCTTTTCCAAAATTCGTTGGATGTTTAATCTTTAGCTCAAATAAAATTTCATTGAACCACTTTCAATAACTTTTAGTTATTAAAAAAATACATATTTGGCTTGTAAATTAAAAAAAAAACATGTAAAATTTTACGATGAATTTTGAAGCACCTTGTTATTGTGGCACCAAAAACGGGCATTTGAGTTTTATAAGAGTATTGCCATTTAAAAGAAACAATACGTCTATCGATTTTGGTAGTTATTGATTACGTAACTACTTAGATACAACTTTTTATCATAAGTGGGCAGTGCCACGCTATCTTATCAAAATCATTAGTTTATCTTATTTAATGCTTAAATACGTCATTATAAGACAAATCTCATTTTATTTTTAAGAATTCATGAGCTTAACACCGGCTTATAATAATTGAATTTCAATTATTATGTTTTCTAAGAGAAACAGAAAAGAAAGAAACATTTACTGGCATATTGCGATGGACCATTTCGAAAAACGCCAACGTAATCATCATCAGGCAATTTTGTAATGTTATCAAAGGTTTCACCGGGATTCGAACCGTGAATCACATGGTGAAACTGCAGTAGCCTTTAACCACTAGGCCATCCTGCTGGTATTTGTTTTCATGCATGAAAACATAATAATTGAAATTCAATTATTATAAGCCGGTGTTAAGCTCATGAATTCTCATTTTATTATTTTTATTTTTTACTAAAAACATTTTGTTTTTGCAATTTTCTAAAAAATTTTCGACTTTGACGAATTTTTTTGAAGCACCCTGTATCTGAGACATTCTTAGCTTTCATTTGCATTTTAAATTTTTTAAATATCTTCATTGGTTCAAAAGTTATGATTTTTGCATAGAAAAAACTCAAAAGGCGCCACTGTGCGACGTTTTCCCCCTTGCACTTCAGAATTCTGTAATGGATTAACTGGGAAGATCACGGAGATAGTCGATTTCATGAAACGGCACAACATCCGCATTGCTGCAATTCAAGAGACTAAACTCTCAGCAAGATCTACTCTGCAGACCTGTTCTGGGTATAATGTCCACAGAAAAGATCGCGAGAACGGAAATGGAGGCGGCCTCGCGATTATCATATACCACACAGTGCAATATCAAATATTACATCGGCCGTAGGGACAGTGTCTTAGAACGGCAAGGCTTATCTGTCCGGTCAGGCGATGCAAACCTAGAAATCATTAACATCTACATCCCTCCTTTCACCTGTTGCCCCAGTCGATACCGCCCTAATATCAGCCCCTTACTCACTGGCAATAATCGCATTATCTTATGCGATTTCAATGCCCATCACGATCTATGGTATTCAAACTTGCAGGCAGACAGTAGGGGTAAGATGCTGGCGCATCAAATTGAAGAAACGACGTTATGCACAATAAACGGAGACGCCCCCACAAGTATGGTAGGAAGCTGTCACAGTTCGCCGGATATATCAAACGTGAGCGCAGGACTCGCAAACTGCGTCAACTGCAGCCGATGGTAACATCCTATGCTTATTTCGCTCGAGCGTGCCGCCGACTTCATCGTCACAGAAAAACGCACTTTCATAAAATTTAAAAAAGGAAAGTGGGATGAATACAAATCCTTTACAGACAACCGCTATGCTGCCCTCCCTATCCCGACTGATGCGCGCCAAGGGGAGCGTGCTTTCCGCAAGGTCATTGAAACCGCCTCGGCTCACTTTATTCCCGCCGATAGAATTCCCGAAATTCGGCCTCACTTTCCGGCGGAGGCCGCAAATTTAGCGAGAGAACGTGACCTTATAAGACAGCTCGATCCCGGCGACCCCCAAATTAGGGGGTCATGATCAGATTGCTTGTGGATGAGCACAAGCGGGCAAAATGGGAGGAGAACCTAAGCGGTTGTAACCTCTCTGCCGGTGTAGGTAAACTTTGGTCCACCGTAAAGTCCCTACCGAATCCGTCTAAGCACAATGACAAAATTTCCATCACCTTTGGCGATAAAGTGCTGTCGGATGCGAAAAAATGCGCGAGCGCGTTTTGCCGACAATATATAATGCATTTTACGGTCGACAAAGTTAGACGGAGGGCTAACAGACACGCACATAAACAGAAATTCAGCGCATATCCAATTACCATCACTGTAGTGTAAACAGCCAACAATTTCAATGCCAAATAAGTAAACCTGTTAATATGCTACCCTGTAACAAAAAGAGTCTAAATTTTCATCAACACAAAAGGGGCATTTGCGAATTGCTGCTGACAGAGCAATTCACACGATTTAATACAGGTGTGTGTACAACGCTCAACTAAACCAAATTTGCATTCCGGCAAATTTGCTGATATTGCGTTTCCCACAGAAGTCACAGCTCAACACAAATGTGTAGGTACAGTATGTATGCTTACAGTAAATATGTATGTAAGAATATGTTTAGAATAATTTAGTATAAATAAGCTGACAATATTTGAATAAAGAAGCATTCGCTCATTCGCACTTACACCTCACAAAACCGACTACTCTTTTATTAACCTTTTATATGGCGGTCCTGCCTATGATTCTGGTGGCTGATTTTTCAGCCTGAGTTCATTGCTGGCAAGGATACGCCTTTTATATGGCGATCCTGCCTTGATTATACTGGCTGATTATTCAGCCTAATTCATTGGTAAGGATTATACCAGCTGATTACAGCCTAAGCCTTGTAAAAGAAGCAAAAAGAAAAAAAAAAGAGAAGGTATAGAACGTGTTTTTCCGAATCCAATTTTTATCGCGGAACAAACACAAATTTCGCTTTTGCAATGATGTTTTCGATAAATTAAATTTGGGCGCCAACGATGAAGATCACATGAAAATTGCGGCAGTTGAAAAACAAATACACTACCATTAGATGCGCTGGCACCTACTTTTGTACCTTTCGAATACCAACATACTTAAAATAACCAACCAGCCATAAATGTCCAACGGTGATAAGGTGGTATAAACAACAGGAGTGGCAGCATAATAAGTATAATAAGTATAATTAGCTTAATTCTGAAGTCGGTTTGACAATTTAGACATTATTTTTAAGCAGGAAAATATTCGGGCAACCTAACGGCTGCCTATTGACAAGAAAAAAATTTATATTTCTGTTGTAAAATAAATATAATATCTTTTACCCCTCTAAATTATGTCCTCAGAAGAGGACATACAAAATCAAAGTCAATTTGACCAAATTTGTGATAAATTAGTTAAATTAAATTTAAATTTGCAAGGAGGTGAAAACGAAACACCTGAGAAAACCAAGCAAGGCCCTAAGCCAATAACAATCGAGAAGTACAGAAAGAGAAATAGGATTCAAAAAATTGAGGAACCTAAAGTCCCAACGCCGGTCAAATTGAAAAGAAAAAGAGGAGGAAAGCAATTTGGCATTCGAAAAACAATAGCCAGGATCTATGAAAAAATAAATTTAAGCACTAACAAGGCAGAAAAAATTCAACTAAAACAAGGGATTAAGGAACAATATTTATAAAAATAAAAAAACCATGAGCAGTAATATAAACATTATGGTGTTGAAAAAACAATATAAAATAAAATTTTGTAAAACTATTGATTTTAAATTATGGAAAGACCAAGGAAGATTAAAAGTTATGTAAAAGGCCCACTTGAGGACCTTAAAAATGAAATTAAAATTGTAGATGAAGAAAAAACCAACAATGTGGAATGTAAGAAACCCACAAGCAACAACACCTGAAGAATTATATAGGTTCGAAGTCAAATTTATGGGAAGAACAGACTAATATATTGACAAAAAATGTATAAAAAAAAAAAACAAAAAAAAAATGTTTTTTTCTTAATATTTTTTACGAATCAAGAATCAAAAATAGAAAAACCAACGACAAACGTTGTAAACTCAGTCCAAGTAGTAGACCATACTGAGGCACTAGATACTATTAAGGTCATGCTTCTAATCATCTGCGTAGTTAGTTGCATTAGTTTGTTTCTGAAACTCTTCTCAACCCATAACAAATTCCTAAACAAGCGATATGCCAGCCGCGCCGACGGTTTAGATAAGGCTTAACAAACTTTTTTATCTACCATCCCCAATGGGCAAATGGGAAGATATCGTTAAACTACTCATAGAAGAAGAAACGATAGGAGAAAAATCTTACAAATGTATTAATAAAATGACAAAGGTAAAGGCAGAAACAGTAGTAAAGCATCTCAAATAATAGTTGAAGCATTTAACAGAATAGAAAAACAATACAACAGTTAAAAGGTAAACTAGACGGAAATCGAAAAGACCAAGCATATCAAATTTTTACCAGCGTTAGAGACAAATTGGTGGCCTCACTGGCAAGATATGATATAGAATTCATAGTACCAACGAGTTTCAAGAAGGAAAAAGAATTAGACTTTAGCACATTCCTGCTGGATTCAGCCTCCGATTTAGAAGACGAACCAGAAGTAGAACAAAAACAGGAACAAAAATAAATTTTACTAGAGACACCAAACTACCAAACAAGAACAGACAAAATGGCACAAACCACAGTAGAATTCTTAAAAACGGCTTCGTCAATTCTGCCTGAGTTTGATGGTAAACATGAGAACTTACATAGCTTCTTAGACGCACTAGATATCCTAGACCAAATTAAGGATACTCACGAGACCATAGCAGTCTCCATGATAAAAACTAAGCTCAAGGGAACAGCTAGAAACCTTTTGAGCACTGAAAATTCAATACTAGCAATAAAGCAAAAGTTGAGTTCAGCAATTAAAGGTGAATCTGTAGAAGTTTTGACGGCAAAACTCTTAAATGTCCAACAGCGCAGTAAAACAGCTAACCAGTACACTGCCGAAATCGAAAAATTAACAAAATCGTTGGAGGGTGCTTACATATCTGACGGTCTTGCACCTGATATTGCAACCAAATACGCCACACAATTAGCTGTAAAGGCCATGTGTAAGAATTCGGCTAACGAAAGAGTTAAACTGATAATGCAAGCAGGAACGTTCACATCTATGAACGCGGCTATTTCAAAATTCACGAATATCTGTACTGAAGTCACGGGTAACCCAAATACAGTGTTACGCATGACGCGCTCACAAGGTAAAATAATAATTATCGAGGTAACCAAAACCGAAGATATTAAGGTAATGCTAACAGATATAATAATAATAATAATAGTAATAGACAGAATAATAATTTCCCAAGACGCAATTTTGGAGGTCAGTCAAGATCATCCAATCAGAGTAACACGAGCAATCTCCGTGTAATTCACAGTAATGTCACAATAAATAACTCACAGATCACAGATTTAAAAGGTATTGATCGAGGTATAACAAGCATACTTGGAACAGTAAAATCAGATCTAACAGATGTTAGTATTTTAATAGGACACAAATTTCACATAGTATAAGACAATTTCCCAATCCCATGTGATGGAATTTTGGGACTCGATTTCATTAAAAAATATAATTGCATTTTAAATTATAATAAAAATGGGGACAGCCTAATACTACGACCATATGATCACCCAGAAGATATAGTTGTACAAATGACAAATAAACCAACAATCAATAGCATTACAATACCCGCAAGAGCCAAAGTAATTAGACAGGTTTATATCAATAGTTACAATAAGGAATTATTAGTACCTCATCAAGAATTGACTGATGGCATTTTTGTAGCCAACACGATAGTAAACTCAAAACAGGCTTTAGTTAGAATAATAAATACTACAGATAAACATGCAATCATTCAAGATTATGACATCAAGTTTAGAGGATTATGTAATAATTAAAAATACACCTCACTGTAAAGCTAATAATAAAGAAATTAGAAAGACTGAATAAAAATTTCCCACCATTCGCTAGTAAATCACTCAACACATTATGCTCAGAATTCGTTGATATATTCTCATTAGAAACAGAACCAATCACGACCAACAACATTTACAAACAAAAGTTGCATATGAAACATAACACTCCTGTGTATATTAAAAATTATAGACTACCTCAAGTACATAAGAATGAAATAAATAAACAAGTAAATAAACTAATTCAAGATGATATTGTGGAACCATCAACCTCAGAGTACAACAGCCCTATTTTATTGGTACCTAAAAAATCCCTTCTCGGCAAAGAAGAAAAAAGGTGGAGATTAGTTGACAAATAATAAAAAAATTACTTACTTACTTACTTAATTGGCGCTTAACCGTCTAAACGGTTATGGCCGTCCAACAAGGCGCGCCAGTCGCTCCTTCGCTCCGCCAACCGGCGCCAATTGGTCACACCAAGGGAGTTTAAATCGTTTTCCACCTGGTCCTTCCAACGGAGTGGGGGCCGCCCTCTACCTCTGCTTCCATAGGCGGGTTCCGATAGGAACACTTTCTTGGCCGGAGCATCATCTTTCATTCGCATAACATGGCCTAGCCAGCGCAGCCGCTGCGTTTTAATTCGCTGGACTATGTTGATGTCTGCGTATAGCTCGTACAGCTCATAATTAAATCTTCTTCGGTACTCGCCATCGCCAACGCGTAGAGGTCCATAAATCTTTCGAAGAACTTTTCTCTCGAACACTCCCAAAGCCGCTTCATCTGCTGTTGTCATGGTCCATGCTTCTGCCCCATATAGCAGGACGGGTACGATAAGTGACTTGTAGAGTATGATTTTCGTTCGCCGAGAGAGGACTTTACTTTTCAATTGCCTACCTAGTCCAAAGTAGCATTTATTGGCAAGATTGATTCTTCGCTGGATTTCAGTGCTGATGTTGTTGCTAGTGTTGATGCTGGTTCCCAAATAAACGAAGTCTTTTACTATTTCGAAATTATGGCTGCCAACAGTAGCGTGGTTGCCAAGGCGCATATGCGCTGACTCTTTGCTCGATGACAGCAGGTACTTCGTTTTGCCCTCATTCACCATCAAACCCATCTGTACCGCTTCTTTTTCCAGCTTGGAGTAAGCAGAACTAACAGCGCGGGTGTTTAGGCCGATGATATCAATGTCATCAGCATATGCCAGTAATTGCACGCTTTATAAAAAAATTAACAGCTGATAAATTCCCTTTGCCTAGAATAGATGATATTCTGGATCAATTGAGAAGAGCGAAATATTTCTCATGCCTGGATTTAATGTCATGATTTCACCAAATAGAACTCAGCCCAGAGTCAAGGGATATCACATCCTTTACAGCGGATAACGGTACTTATCGTTTCAAAAGATTACCTTATGGTCTCAAAGTAGCTCCAAACTCATTCCAGAGGATGATGACATTGGCATTCGCAGGTCTGAAACCATCAAAATTACCCAACTCCCAAGAATGCCGATGAAGCAAAAAGATTTGTCGCATTTTGTAATTATTATAGAAGATTCATACCAAATTTCGCGGAATGCGCCAGGATTCTAACAAGACTTAGTAAGAAAAATATAATTTTCAATTGGACAGACGACTGCGAGAAATCTTTTAACTACCTAAAAAATGCATTAATTAGACCAAATATCCTATAATATTCCAATATTGATAGAGAGTTCTTTATTACAACTACCGCAAGTGGTTATGCTTGCGGTGCTGTGCTAAGTCAAGAGTATGAAGGAAAACAATTACCCATTGCCTATGCCTCAAGATCATTTACAAAAGGCGCAATAAATAAAGCCACGATCGAAAAAGAATTGGCGGCCATACATTGGGCCATTATATATTTTAGACCATATGTTTATGGCAGAAAATTCACAGTAAAAACGGATCATCGACCTTTAACATATTTATTCTCAATGAAAAACCCTTCATCCAAATTAACTAGAATCAGGTTAGATTTGGAAGAGTATGACTTTGGGGTGGAGTACATAGCAGGAAAAGAAAATTACGTGGCAGACGCTCTGTCACGAAAAGATATCAATGATTTGAAGGAAATGTCAGTACAGGCATGTAAAATAATGAAAGTCACGACAAGATCGCAAACTAAAAAGAATTCCAGTAATAACTGTAATAGAAATGAAGAGACGAAAAGTCACAAAGAGAACCCTATAGTATGCGAAGCGCTTGATAAATGTGAAGTAAAAAGACTAGTCCAGCTCGTTTTCGATCCTCCGAAATTATATTTCAAAAAAGGAAAGAAAATTTGTAGTGAAATAAATATAGAGAATCAAATTGTTGAGGCGAAGATTGACTTAGGCCAATTCTTTACCAGGCTTATGGAAAAAGCCGGCAATTTGGGAATTAAGAAAATACAGTTGTGCTTAGGAGACAAATTGTTTAATTATACTCGAGTAGACACATTTAATGAAATGGGTACCAAAGTTCTCAAACATTTAACTATTGCATTAACTCCGGAGGTTGTGCATGTGACGGAAAATGATAAAATTAAAAAGATTCTTCAAAAATATCACGACGATCCTGTTAATAGTGGCCACCCAGGAATCAATCGTACAACTAATAAAATTAGATATTATTGGAAAAATATGAAAAATGATAGAAGAAAATATATAAAGAAATGCGCAAATTGTAATAAAAATAAAATTTATAAAAATTTAAAACAACCAATGATTTTGACTGAAACACCACCGAAGGTGTTCGAAACAGTACAAATAGATACAATTGGACCTTTACCAAGATCATTAAATGGAAACAAATACTCTGTCACTCTGATATGTGATTTGACTAAATACTTAGTTGCAATTCCTATACAGAGCAAACATGCAAAAACAGTAGCCAGAGCCATATTCGAAAATTTCATCTTAATTTATGGAAGTATGAAAACAATAATAACGCATATGGGATCAGAATATAAAAATAGCTTATTTGAGGAACGGTGTAAGCTTCTCAATATTGAGCACAAAACATCTACGCCGTATCACCACCAAACGTTAGGCACTGTTGAACGTAGCCATAGAACTTTCAATGAATATGTGCGTTCATACATATCCATTAACAAATATGACTGGGATGAGTATCTTAAATATTTTGCATATTGTTACAATACTACCCCATCTACAGTCCATAACTATTGCCCATTCGAATTGATCTTTGGCAAAAAACCTCAGACTTACGAATTTTTACAAGAAAATACGGTAAGCCCATTATACAATTATGAGGCTTACGATAAAGAAATTAAATATAGGTTACAAATAGCATAGGATAGAGCCTTTAAATTAGTAGAAGAGGCTAAAAAAAAACAAAAGATTAGTTATGATAAAAATATTCACTATAAGGAAATAAATATAGGAGATGTAGTGTTAGTAAAAAATGAAGCAGGTCATAAGTTAGATAGCAGATATAAAGGGCCCTATAAGGTAGAAAAAATCGATAAAAATAATAATTTTACTCTAATACCCATTAAAGTAAAAAATATCGATACTAAAAATAATGACACTTTAATACCATCTAGAAGAGGTAATGAGGATAAGCAAAAATTTCCCAGTAACTTAGAAAATAGCAATATCATAAATAATAAGAAAATAATAATACACAAAAATAGACTTATACTAATAGAATAAGTAAATTTTCAACCTACGAACATAAAATACAATCTCCAAATGGATAAGCATTCTGAAAAAAAGAGAGATGTAGTGTAAACAGCCAACAATTTCAATGCCAAATAAGTAAACCAGTTAATATGCTACCCTGTAACAAAAACAGTCTAAATTTTCATCAACACAAAAAGGGGCATTTGCGAATTGTTGCTGACACAGCAATTCACACGATTTAATACAGGTATGTGCACAACGCTCACCTAAACCAAATTTGCATTCCGGCAAATTTGCTGATATTGCGTTTCCGATAGAAGTCACAGCTCAACACAAATGTGTAGGTACATATTTTGTGTCGAGTTGTATGTATGTAAGTATATATGCTTAAAGTAAATATGTATGTAAGAATATGTTTAGAATAATTTAGTATAAATAAGCTGGCAATATAAATAAGCATTCGCTCATTCGCACTTACACCTCACAAAACCGACTACTCTTTTATTAACCTTTTATATCACCGCCAAAGAGGTTGAGGATGAAATCGGTTATTTGTCATTCCCGAAAAATGGAAAATGGCCAAGGTGGTCCCGCTACTAAAGTCTGGGAAACCAGTTAACTTAGGAGATTCATATCGCCCGATATCTCTCCTATCGCCAGTAGCCAAGACACTTGCAAGCCATTTTGCTCCCCTATTTCAAAGCAAATTTGCATAAATAAGCATTCGCTCATTCGCACTTACACCTCACAAAACCGACTACTCTTTTATTAACCTTTTATATCACCGCCAAAGAGGTTGAGGATGAAATCGGTTATTTGTCATTCCCGAAAAATGGAAAATGGCCAAGGTGGTCCCGCTACTAAAGTCTGGGAAACCAGTTAACTTAGGAGATTCATATCGCCCGATATCTCTCCTATCGCCAGTAGCCAAGACACTTGCAAGCCATTTTGCTCCCCTATTTCAAAGCAAATTTGCAACTAGCCTGTCATGAGCATGGCTTCAGAAAACTTCATAGCACAACCACCGCGCTAAATGCCATTAGCACCCAGATAAATTGCGGTTTAAATCAAAACCCCCACCACAGAACAGTACTCGTTGCGCTAGACCTATAAAAAGCTTTTGATACGGTCAAGGTCAAGGGTCTACCCTTCCACCAAGTCTTAAAAGGTGGACCGCACATTATCTGGGTGGTCGGCAGGCATCGGTGCAATTTAGAAACGTAACATTAAAGCCAAGAAGAATTAAACAAGGAGTGCCACAGGGTGGTGTCCTATACCCCACTTTTGTTTAACTTCTACATATCAAAGCTACCTTCGCCACCAGAAGAGTTACCATCGTTTCCTACGCCGATGACTGCACAGTAATGGCTACACAGGCACAGGCCCACAGATCGATGAGCTTTGCAACAGAATAAACGGCCACCTCCCTGATCTCTAAAGTTTTTTCGCCTCGCGAAACCTGGCATTATCACCGACTAAATCCTCCGTGACCTTATTTAACACATGGACGTCCCAAATATCGACCATTTTGAACATCCACGTCGATGGCACTACGATACCGACTGTCCCACACCCCAAAATCTTGGGTGTGACGTTTGATCAGGATCTACATTTTGGTGCGCATGCAGCCGCAAATGTACCGAAAATCCAGAGCCGTAATAAAAACCTCAAATCACTTTCTGGCAGTACTTGGGGAAAAGACAAATAAACGCTCATTACCACTTACAAAGCAATTAGCCAGCCGATTACGTGCTACGCGTCACCCATATGGTCGCCAAGACTAAAAATTACCCACTGGAAGAAACTACAGGCCTGCCAAAATACTGCTCTCAGAATCGCCACGGGCTGTCTTCTTATGTCCCCAGAACACCATCTGCATAATGAGGCGAGAATATTCCCCATCAGGGAGAGAAATGAGATTCTGACCAAACAGTTCCTGTTGAATACCCAGAAACCTGAGCATCCCAACAGACATCTGATTGATGAACCAGCACCGCCTAGGGGCTTAAGGAGTCATCTCCGTAAGCATTTTGAGGAAATACGGCACCTGAGAACCCAGCCGTATGAAGCGAAAAAACACAAGCAGGTCCTTGGTGAACTCCATAAACAGGCGTCGGACCTTTATGCCGGGAATTGCCCGGTGAATCTAGTACTCAAAGAATAATATCCAAAACTTCCAGAAGAGGAACGCACACTCCCCAGGGAAACGCGAGTCACTCTAGCTCAACTTCGATCTGGATACTTTACCAGTTTAAACTCTTACCTATCCAGAATCAACCCCGACATACCATATGTATGCCCTGCTTGCAATGTGTCCCCGCATGACACCAACCATCTCTTCAATTGTAATGTGGAACCAACGCCTCTAACACCCCTCCCATTATGGTCCACCCCTGTTGAAACAGTAAGTTTCCTTGGACTCCCGTCAGCGTATATTGATGCCAATTTGTGATCGGTCGCACCTATTGGATGGGGCGAAGCACTGCTACAACAACAACAATAATATAGTGGCAGAGATTTTTGATGAAATCATAATTGGAGTGGACTTCTTAATCGACAAAGGCATCAAGATCGATATGCAAAGCAAGACGATGCGATATAAGAACATGGATGTGCCACTTAATTTCGGTTACGAGAAAGGCTACAGCAGTAAACGAGTGCTGGTGGAGGAGAATCAGCAAATACCACCAAAATCGGAGGCAGTAATCTGGGCAAAGGTTGATGGAGATTTTGGGACAAACAAATTGTGGGTTGTCGAAGCAGCAAACAAATCATCACCGAACGTGCTTGAAGGAAAAACCCTAGCTATGACAAAACAAGATGGACGTATGTCAGTAAGAGTACTCAATGAGTTCAAGTCAACACTCACACTGACCAGAGGAACTATATTGGGAAGATGCTAAGAGGCTGAAGTAGTAATCAATTGTGAACTGCTCCAGTAAAACTTTTCAACTACCAAGATTGATCTTTCAGATGACATCATGGCACGGAGGGACTAGAGAAAGACTATCAGAGTAAGCCAAACCAACTGCTCCTAAAGTACGCAAACATACTTGACCAGGATGGTTCCAAACCAGGCCGCACCAACGTTGTGAAACATCAAATTGACACTGGCGATGCGAGGCCGATCCGCCAAACTCCTGGTAGTGTTCCATTGGCCAAGCGGGAAATTGTAAGTCAAATCATATAAGAAATGAGCGACAGCGGCGTCATCGAACCATCAGCTAGTCCATGCAGCTCGCCGGTGGTACTTGTAAAGAAGGATGGAAAAATGAGGTTTTGCGTGGACTACCGCAAGCCGAACGACGTGACGAAAAGGGACAGCTACCCATTGCCAAGAATTTACGATACTCTGGACTCGCTGTCTGGTACGAAATGGTTTTCCACACTGGACTTGAAAAGCGGCTACTGGCAAATGGAGGTGAAGGAGGAAGACACAGAGAAACACAGCCTTCACAGTCGAAGATGCTCTTTGGCAATTTACAGTGATGCCCCTTGGACTTCGTAATGCAACAGCTACTTTTGGGAGACTCATGGATCAAGTGTTGAAAGGACTACATTGGAAAATATGCTTGGTGTGCTTGGACGATATCATCGTATTGGGAAAGAACTTTGATGAACATCTTAAGAACTTGGAGGAAGTTTTCAAAAGAATAGCTGGCGCTGGTCTGAAACTAAGCCCCAAAAAGTGTTCGCTGTTTAAAAAGGAAGTAAGTTATTTGGATCAGAAGGTAACGACAGAGGGTACCTGCATTGCAAATGAAAAGATAGAAGCTGTAAAGGATTGGCCTAGACCACAGAACCTGCATGAATTAAGAAGTTTCCTTGGGCTGTGACCATATTACCGCCGATTTTTTACCAAAGTTTGCCAGCGTAGCCCATAGCCTCCACGAGCTTACAAGAAAAAATAAAGCTTTTGAATGGAAGAAGGAGCAAGAAGTGGCTTTCCAAACATTGAAGGAGCGTTTGTGCACTGTCCCAATGTTGGTATATCCGATTCCAGGTGCAACATTTATTCTAGATACAGATGCGTGTGGACATGCTACAGGAGGCGTTTTATTACAACTGATCGATAGAGAAGGTAGTGGCATATTACAGCCGATCAATTAGAAACCCAGAGAGGAACTATTGCGTTACACGGAGGGAGCACTTGGCATTGGTGGAGTACATTAAACAATTTCACAAGTACCTCTACGGGCAGCGATTTCGCGTCAGGACAGATCACGCAGCTTTGAAATGGCTCCTGCAGTTCCGTAATCCAGAAGGTCAAGTGGCACGGTGGATCGAGCGACTCCAAAGCTATGACTTTTCCATTGAGCATCGGAAAGGTAGCAGCCATGGGAATGCCGATGCAATGGCACGAAGACCATGTAATTTGGAATACAAACACTGTTCGAAAGCTGAGGCTAAGGAAGACATCATAGATGTCCGGCTTATGACTATAACGTGTTCGGATAACTGGGACATGGAACAACTAAGGAAATGTAAGCTAGAAGATACAGATATGTCACATGTTATGCAAGGGCTCGAAAGAAACGAAAGACCAAAAAGAGAAATGTCAGCAGAGAGTCCCATTGCGAAGTCATATTGGGCGCAATGGAACAGTTTATAATTGATATCCCGTTGCCTATATCGAATATGGGAGAGTGAGGATGGTCATGGCAAGAATAATAGATAGTTGTTCCCAGGAAAAGAATTCCTGACGTTCTCAGTGAGCTACATAACGGTCGAAGTGGAGGTCATCTTGGAATTACGAAGACGCTCGAGAAAATTAAGCAGAGATTCTATTGGGTTGGATGCCGTCACTCGGTCACGGAGTGGATTGCCAACTGCGAGGTTTGCAGCAGAGCGTGCAATGTCACGAAGACCATGTAATTTGGAATACAAACACTGTTCGAAAGCTGAGGCTAAGGAAGACATCATAGATGCTTATGACTATACCGTGTTCGGATAATTGGGACATGGAACAACTAAGGAAGTGTCAGCTAGAAGATACAGATATGTCACATGTTATGCAAGGGCTCGAACGAAACGAAAGACCAAAAAGAGAGATGTCAGCAGAGAGTCCCATTGCGAAATCATATTGGGCGCAGTGGAACAGTTTAGAATTGATATCCGGTTGCCTACATCGAATATGGGAGAGTGAAGATGGTCAATGCAAGAATAAACTGATAGTTGTTCCCAGGAAAAGAATTCCTGACATTCTCAGTGAGCTACATAACGGTCGAAGTGGAGGTCATCTTGGAATTACGTAGGCGCTCGAGAAAATTAAGCAGAGATTCTATTGGGTTGGATACCGTCACTCGGTCACGGAGTGGATTGCCAATGCGAGGTTTGTAGCAGAGCGTGTAATGTACCATGTCGGTTCGCTAGATGTTCAGCGGCAGGACAATGTTATACGGGCGTGCATGCTAGTTGGGCCTGGTCTAAGCTCTTCGGCTGGGGTTGATACTTGTATAACTATTCACACTGCATACATACATAAACATAATTTTCATGCAATTGATTTTCTTCTTATATAAAATCCTAATATAAGCAACAGCAAATTACACACCGGACAATAATCACAGACAACACAGAATATGGTATACGGACGGACCCATCGAAAATTGTTTCCTACGGGGAACGTAAATTGTAGCGAAACAAGATGACAACAGAACGACAAGAATGGAACTCCCTTATGGAAACTCAGATGTTATTAATTCTCCGCTCTCTCCCTTCCCAAACATTATACGAGAGTAAAACATCTCTCCCGTCCCAACCTAATATAACAGTCAGCGCCTGAGATCACATATTTTTATACCACTTAGACTTTATTCATATTAATTAAAGTTCATTTTCGTTACATAATAAAAAATTGTGCTTGCAGTGAGAGGAATCGTTTGATATTCTCTCTCAATGCGCTAACACTTAAGCAAAACAAGTTAAAGCATTTAAAGAATTCAAACATATATGTGTAAACGAACTTCCAAACGCAAATTGGATACAGAAAAATTACCGAAGAGCAAGCGAGAATAAAACAATTTATAACACTTTCAAACAAATTTATTGAGGTATATGGGTTGTGCAAAATCAATCAGTTCACTTACAAAAAAAACGAAACAAAACAAGCACGCTAAATTTAAAGAGATACGAGAGAAGCAATTAAAACTGAGCAAAGATAATCGCTCACGTTGAGATTTTCTTTTATGTACAGTGGAGGTAAAAATTATTAAACCTGCCTAGGATTCGTACATAGCACACATCACAAACACAAATTCTAACCAAAAGCTTGTCTACCGTTTTGAATTTGAAAATATGAGTGCTATATTAAAAACTTTTATAAGTACGAACTAACCTAACGAAATTCTAGGTTAAGATTTATATTGTGGTTTCACATTGGTTGTATATCTTTACAGTGAAATGTTCCGAGTAACTTTTCGTCTTCGCCTTCCAATACATAGTACGCCGTACCATGTTTACTTCGAACCCGGGCCTTGAGAAACGTAGGAGCTAACTTGCTATTGAAGTTCTTGCTTTGGTTACTCTGTGCGAAGTTTCTACGCAAAACCATCTGACACTCCTTGAAAGAAATTTGTCTTGCCTGTAAATTGTAAGTTTTGTCGTTTGTCTTGTAAGATTTTTTTGTATATTGGTACGCATGGTGTCACGAATAAATGAAAGGGTATTATGTCTTTGTTCAATACTTTGTACGCGGCCTTCTTCCAACGTACCAATATTACCAAGTAACTCATAATTGTTACCGTGTGTCATCATGTTTCAACTAAAGACTGCAAAATATGGGCTTGTTGATGTCGACGGATGAATGGAATTCCGCAAAGCGCAATTGATGCTACTCAGGAGCTGGTCCCATTCACGCTGATCACCTTTGATGTAGGCGCGAAGTGCTGTATTTATGGAGCGATTGACGCGCTCCGAACTATTACTTAGCGGAGAGTAGGCAGCGGTAAACACATGCTTTATGCCACATTTTGTCAAAAAGGCTTCAAACTCACCAGATTTGAACTGGCTGCCACTATCGCTTACCAGAACTTCTGGTATGCCAAATACGTCAGACACACGCTCCTTAAGAAAGTTGACAATAGGTGTCGTTGTGAACTTTTTCAAGGGGCAAAGGAAAGTAAATTTGGATAATTGATCAAGAACTATCAAAATCCCTATATTTCCGTTCTTCGACCTCGGAAAAGGGCCAAGCAAATCTATAAAAAGTCTTTGGAAAATGCGTTCCGTCGATACAAATTTTCCCATCAGAGGTCTCAGCGCTTTTGTCGGATTCTTTGTAGTCTTACACGTGACACATTTTCCTACGTAATCACGCACAGAGCGCAAAAGCCCTGGCCAAAAGAAAAATCGTCTAACACGCTCAACGGTCTTCGCTATGCCACCATGTGAGCTCGTGGGGTAGTCGTGCGCGCCGCGTAAAATATCATCTCTCAAGTTTCATGTACAACGAGCTTCCAGGAGGAATCCTGCTGCTTTTCGTCTCCGGTATAGAACTCCGTACGGTAGTATATATAGTTTTCGCGAACTTCAAAGTCTGGGTATTTATCTTTGTGTTAGAGGATCTTATTACGAAGCTCAGTGTTGAAAGGACTATATTGGAAAACATGCTTGGTGTACCTGGACGATATCATCGTATTGGGAAAGATCTTTGATGAACATCTTAAGAACTTGGAGGAAGTTTTCCAGAGAATAGCTGGCGCTGGTATGAAACTAAGCCCCAAAAAAGTGTTCGCTGTTTAAAAAGGAAGTAAGTTATTTGGGTCACAAGGTAACGACAGAGGGTATCATTGCGAATGAAAAGATAGAAGCTGTAAAGGATTGGCCTAGACCACAGAACCTGTATGAATTAAGAAGTTTCCTTGGGCTGTGACCATATTACCGCCGATTTGTACCAAAGTTTGCCAGCGTAGCCCATAGCCTCCATGAGCTTACAAGAAAAATAAAGCTTTTGAATGGAATAAGGAGCAAGAAGTGGCTTTCCAAACACTGAAGTAGCGTTTGTGCACTGTCCCAATGTTGGCATATCCGATTCCAGGTGCAACATTTATTCTAGATACAGATACGTGTGCACATGCTACAGGAGGCGTTTTATTACAACTGGTCGATAGAGAAGGTAGTTGCATATTACAGTCGATCAATTGCAAAACCAGAGAGGAACTATTGAGTTACACGGAGAGATCTGTTGGCATTGGTAGAGTACATTAAACTTTTTCACAAGTACCTCTACGGGCAGCGTTTTCGCGTCAGGACAGATCACGCAGCTTTGAAATGGCTCCTGCAGTTCCGTAATCCAGAAGGTCAAGTGGCACGGTGGATCGAGCGACTCCAAAGCTATGACTTTTCCATTGAGCATCGGAAAGGTAGTATCCATGGGAATGCCGATGCAATGGCACGAAGACCATGTAATTTGAAATACAAACACTGTTCGCAAACTGAGGCTAAGGAAGACATCATAGATGTCCGTCTTATGACTATAACGTGTTCGGATAACTGGGACATGGAACAACTAAGGAAATGCAAGCTAGAAGATACAGATCTGTCACATGTTATGCAAGGGCTCGAATGAAACGAAAGACCAAAAAGAGAGATTTCAGCAGAGAGTTCCATTGCGAAGTCATATTGGGCGCACTGGAACAGTTTAGAATTGATATCCGGTTTCCTACATCGAATATGGGAAAGTGAGGATGGTCAATGCAAGAAGAAACTGATAGTTGTTCCTAGGAAAAGAATTCCTGACGTTCTCAGTGAGCTACATAACGATCGAAGTGGAGGTCATCTTGGAATTACGAAGACGCTCGAGAAAATTAAGCAGAGATTCTATTGGGTTGGATGCCGTCACTCGGACATGGAGTGGATTGCCAACTGTGAGGTTTGCAGCAGAGCGTGCAATGTCACGAAGACCATGTAATTTGGAATACAAACACTGTTCGCAAGCTGAGGCTAAGGAAGACATAATAGATGTCCGGCTTATGACTATAACGTGTTCGGATAATTGGGACATGGAACAACTAAGGAAGTGTCAGCCGAATATATAGATCTGTCACATGTTATGCAAGGGCTCGAACGAAACGAAAGACCAAAAAGAGAGATGTCAGCAGAGAGTCCCATTGCGAAGTCATATTGGGCGCAGTGGAACAGTTTAGAATTGACATCCGGTTGCCTACATCGAATATGGGAGAGGGAGGATGGTCAATGCAAGAAGAAACTGATAGTTGTTCCCAGGAAAAGAATTCCTGACGTTGTCAGTGAGCTACATAACGATCGAAGTGGAGGTCATCTTGGAATTACGAAGACGCTCGAGAAAATTAAGCAGATATTCTATTGGGTTGGATGCCGTCACTCGGTCACGGAGTGGATTGCCAACTGCGAGGTTTGCAGCAGAGCGTGTAATGTACCATGTCGGTTCGCTAGATGTTCAGCGGCAGTACAATGTTATACGGGCGTGCATGCTAGTTGGGCCTGGTATAAGCTCTTCGGCTGGGGTGGATACTTGTATAACTATTCACACTGCATACATACATAAACATAATTTTCATGCACTTAATTTTCTTCTTATATAAAATCCTAATATAAGCAACAGCAAATTACACACCGGACAATAATCGCAGACAACACAGAATACCTTGTAGACGGACGGACGCATCGAAAATTGTTTCCTACGGGGAACGTAAATTGTAGCGAAACAAGATGACAACAGAACGACAAGAATGGAACTCCCTTATGGAAACTCAGATGTTATTAAGTCTCCGCTCTCTCCCTTCCCAAACATTATACGAGAGTAAAACATCTCTCCCGTCCAAACCTAATATAACAGTCAGCGCCTGAAATCACACATTTTTATACCACTTACACTTTATTCATATTAATTAAAGTTCATTTTCGTTACATAATAAAAAATTGTGCTTGCAGTGAGAGGAATCGTTTGATATTCTCTCTCAATGCGCTAACACTTAAGCAAAACAAGTTAAAGCATTTAAAGAATTCAAACATATATGTGTAAACGAACTTCCAAACGAAAATTGGATACAGAAAAATTACCGAAGAGCAAGCGAGAATAAAGCAATTTATAACACTTTCAAACAAATTTATTGAGGTATATGGGTTGTGCAAAATCAATCAGTTCACTTACAAAAAAAACGAAACAAAACAAACACGCTAAATTTAAATAGATACGAGAGAAGCAATTAAAACTGAGCAAAGATAATCGCTCACGTTGAGATTTTCTTTTATGTACAGTGGAGGTAAAAATTATTAAACCTGCCTAGGATTCGAACATAGCACACATCACAAACACAAATTCTAACCAAAAGCTTGTCTACCGTTTTGAATTTGAAAATATGAGTGCTATATTAAAAACTTTTATAAGTACGAACTAACCTAACGAAATTCTAGGTTAAGATTTATATTGTGGTTTCACATTGGTTGTATATCTTTACAGTGAAATGTTCCGAGTAACTTTTCGCCTTCCAATACATAGTACGCCAGTACCATGTTTACTTCGAACCCGGGCCTTGAGAAACGTAGGAGTTAACTTGCTATTGAAGTTCTTGCTTTGGTTACTCTGTGCGAAGTTTCTACGCAAAACCATCTGACACTCCTTGAAAGAAATTTGTCTTGCCTGTAAATTGTAAGTTTTCTCGTTTGTCTTGTAAGATTTTTTGTATATTGGTACGCACGGTATCACGAATCAATGAAAGGGTATTATGTCTTTGTTCAATACTTTGTACGCGGCCTTCTTCCAACGTACCAAGATTACCAAGTAACTCATAATTGTTACCGTGTGTCATCATGTTTCAACTAAAGACTGCAAAATATGGGCTTGTTGATGTCGACTGATGAATGGAATTCCGCAAAGCGCAATTGATGCTACTCAGGAGCTGGTCCCATTCACGCTGATCACCTTTGATGTAGGCGCGAAGTGCTGTATTTATGGAGCGATTGACGCGCTCCGAACTATTACTTAGCGGTGCAACATTTATTCTAGATACAGATGCGTGTGGACATGCTACAGGAGGCGTTTTATTACAACTGGTCGATAGAGAAGGTAGTTGCGTATTACAGCCGATCAATTGGAAAACCAGAGAGGAACTATTCCGTTACACGGAGAGAGCTGTTGGCATTGGTAGAGTACATTAAACATTTTCACAAGTACCTCTACGGGCAGCGTTTTCGCGTCAGGACAGATCACTGTCCTGCAGTTCCGTAATCCAGAAGGTCAAGTGGCACGGTGGATCGAGCGATTCCAAAGCTATGACTTTTCCATTGAGCATCGGAAAGGTAGTATCCATGGGAATGCCGATGCAATGTCACGAAGACCATGTAATTTGGAATACAAACACTGTTCGAAAGCTGAGGCTAAGGAAGACATCATAGATGTCCGGCTTATGACAATAACGTGTTCGGATAATTGGGACATGGAACAACTAAGGAAGTGTCAGCTAGAAGATACAGATCTTTCACATGTTATGCAAGGGCTCGAACGAAACGAAAGACCAAAAAGAGAGATGTCAGCAGAGAGTCCCATTGCGAAGTCATATTGGGCGCACTGGAACAGTTTAGAATTGATATCCGGTTGCCTACATCGAATATGGGAAAGTGAGGATGGTCAATGCAAGAAGAAACTGATAGTTGTTCCTAGGAAAAGAATTCCTGACGTTCTCAGTGAGCTACATAACGGTCGAAGTGGAGGTCATCTTGGAATTACGAAGACGCTCGAGAAAATTAAGCAGAGATTCTATTGGGTTGGATGCCGTCACTCGGTCACGGAGTGGATTTCCAACTGCGAGGTTTGCAGCAGAGCGTGCAATGTCACGAAGACCATGTAATTTGGAATACAAACACTGTTCGAAAGCTGAGGCTAAGGAAGACATCATAGATGTCCGGCTTATGACTATAACGTGTTCGGATAATTGGGACATGGAACAACTAAGGAAGTGTCAGCCAGAATATATAGATCTGTCACATGTTATGCAAGGGCTCGAACGAAACGAAAGACCAAAAAGAGAGATGTCAGCAGAGAGTCCCATTGCGAAGTCATATTGGGCGCAGTGGAACAGTTTAGAATTGATAACCGGTTGCCTTCATCGAATATGGGAGAGGGAGGATGGTCAATGCAAGAAGAAACTGATAGTTGGATAGTTGTTCCCAGGAAAAGAATTCCTGACGTTCTCAGTGAGCTACATAACGGTCGAAGTGGAGGTCATCTTGGAATTACGAAGACGCTCGAGAAAATTAAGCAGATATTCTATTGGGTTGGATGCCGTCACTCGGTCACGGAGTGGATTGCCAACTGCGAGGTTTGCAGCAGAGCGTGTAATGTACCATGTCGGTTTGCTAGATGTTCAGCGGCAGTACAATGTTATACGGGCGTGCATGCTAGTTGGGCCTGGTATAAGCTCTTCGGCTGGGGTGGATACTTGTATAACTATTCACACTGCATACATACATAAACATAACTTTCATGCACTTGATTTTCTTCTTATATAAAATCCTAATATAAGCAACAGCAAATTACACACCGGACAATAATCGCAGACAACACAGAATACCTGGTAGACGGACGGACGCATCGAAAATTGTTTCCTACGGGGAACGTAAATTGTAGCGAAACAAGATGACAACAGAACGACAAGAATGGAACTCCCTTATGGAAACTCAGATGTTATTAAGTCTCCGCTCTCTCCCTTCCCAAACACTATACGAGAGTAAAACATCTCTCCCGTCCCAACCTAATATAACAGTCAGCGCCTGAAATCACACATTTTTATACCACTTACACTTTATTCATATTAATTAAAGTTCATTTTCGTTACATAATAAAAAATTTTGCTTGCAGTGAGAGGAATCGCTTGATATTCTCTCTCAATGCGCTAACACTTAAGCAAAACAAGTTGAAGCATTTAAAGAATTCAAACATATATGTGTAAACGAACTTCCAAACGCAAATTGGATACAGAAAAATTACCGAAGAGCAAGCGAGAATAAAATCATTTATAACACTTTCAAACAAATTTATTGAGGTATATGTTTGGGTTGTGCAAAATCAATCAGTTCACTTACAAAAAAAAAACGAAACAAAACAAACACGCTAAATTTTAAGCGATACGAGAGAAGCAATTAAAACTGAGCAAAGATAATCGCTCACGTTGAGATTTTCGTTTATGTACAGTGGAGGTAAAAATTATTAAACCTGCCTAGGATTCGAACATAGCACACATCACAAACACAAATTCTAACCAAAAGCTTGTCTACCGTTTTGAATTTGAAAATATGAGTGCTATATTAAAAACTTTTATAAGTACGAACTAACCTAACGAAATTCTAGGTTAAGATTTATATTTTGGTTTCACATTGGTTGTATATCTTTACAGTGAAATGTTCCGAGTAACTTTTCGCCTTCCAATACATAGTACGCCGTACCATGTTTACTTCGAACCCGGGCCTTGAGAAACGTAGGAGCTAACTTGCTATTGAAGTTCTTGCTTTGGTTACTCTGTGCGAAGTTTCTACGCAAAACCATCTGACACTCCTTGAAAGAAATTTGTCTTGCCCGTAAATTGTAAGTTTTCTCGTTTGTCTTGTAAGATTTTTTTGTATATTGGTACGCACGGTATCACGAATCAATGAAAGGGTATTATGTCTTTATTCAATACTTTGTACGCGGCCTTCTACCAACGTACCAAGATTACGAAGTAACTCATAATTGTTACCGTGTGTCATCATGTTTCGACCAAAGACTGCAAAATATGGGCTTGTTGATGTCGACTGATGAGTGGAATTCCACAAAGCGCAATTGATGCTACTCAGGAGCTGGTCCCATTCACGCTGATCACCTTTGATGTAGGCGCGAAGTGGTGCATTTATGGAGCGATTGACGCGCTCCGAACTATTACTTTGCGGAGAGAAGGCAGCGGTAAACACATGCTTTATGCCACATTTTGCCAAAAAGGCTTCAAACTCACCAGATTTGAACTGGCTGCCACTATCGCTTACCAGAACTTCTGGTACGCCAAATACGTCAAACACATGCTCCTTAAGAAAGTTTACAATAGGTGTCGTTGTGAACTTTTTCAAGGGGCAAAGCAAAGTAAACTTGGATAATTGATCAAGAGCTATCAAAATCCCTATATTTCCGTTCTTCGACCTCGGAAGAGGGCCAATCAAATCTGTAAAAAGTCTTTGGAAAATGCGTTCCGTCGATACAAATTTTCCCATCAGAGGTCTCAGCGTTTTTGTCGGATGCTTTGTAGTCTTACACGTGACACATTTTCCTACGTAATCACGCACAGAGCGCAAAAGCCCTGGCCAAAAGAAAAATCGTCTAACACGCTCAACGGTATTCGCTATGCCACCATGTGAGCTCGTGATGTAGCCGTGCGCGCCGCGTAAAATATCATCTCTCAAGCTTTCATGTACAACGAGCTTCCAGGAGGAATTCTGATGCTTTTCGTCTCCGGTATAGAACTCCGTACGGTGGTATATATAGTTTTCGCGAACTTCAAAGTCTGGGTATTTATCTTTGTATTAGAGGATCTTATTACGAAGCTCAGTGTTGAAAGGACTACATTGGAAAACATGCTTGGTGTACGTGGACGATATCATCGTTTTGGGAAAGAACTTTGATGAACATCATAAGAACTTGGAGGAAGTTTTCCAGAGAATGACTTGCGCTGGTATGAAACTAAGCCCCAAAAAGTGTTCGCTGTTTAAAAGGGAAGTAAGTTATTTGGGTCACAAGGTAACGACAGAGGGTATCTGCATTGCGAATGAAAAGATAGAAGCTGTAAAGGATTGGCCTAGACCACAGAACCTGCATGAATTAAGAAGTTTCCTTGGGCTGTGACCATATTACCGCCGATTTGTACCAAAATTTGCCAGCGTAGCCCATAGCATCCATGAGCTTACAAGAAAAAATAAAGCTTTTGAATGGAAGAAGGAGCAAGAAGTGGCTTTCCAAACATTGAAGGAGCCTTTGTGCACTGTCCCAATGTTGGCATATCCGATTCCAGGTGCAACATTTATTCTAGATACAGATGCGTGTGGACATGCTACAGGAGGCGTTTTATTACAACTGGTCGATAGAGAAGGTAGTTGCATATTACAGCCGATTAATTGGAAAACCAGAGAGGAACTATTCCGTTACACGGAGAGAGCTGTTGGCATTGGTAGAGTACATTAAACATTTTCACAAGTACCTCTACGGGCAGCGTTTTCGCGTCAGGACAGATCACTGTCCTGCAGTTCCGTAATCCAGAAGGTCAAGTGGCACGGTGGATCGAGCGACTCCAAAGCTATGACTTTTCCATTGAGCATCGGAAAGGTAGTATACATGGGAATGCCGATGCAATGTCACGAAGACCATGTAATTTGGAATACAAACACTGTTCGAAAGCTGAGGCTAAGGAAGACATCATAGATGTCCGGCTTATGACTATACCGTGTTCGGATAATTGGGACATGGACAACTAAGGAAGTGTCAGCTAGAAGATACAGATCTGTCACATGTTATGCAAGGGCTCGAACGAAACGAAAGACCAAAAAGAGAGATGTCAGCAGAGAGTCCCATTGCGAAATCATATTGGGCGCACTGGAACAGTTTAGCATTGATATCCGGTTGCCTCCATCGAATATGGGAGAGTGAGGATGGTCAACGCAAGAAGAAACTGATAGTTGTTCCCAGGAAAAGAATTCCTGACGTTCTCAGTGAGCTACATAACGGTCGAAGTGGAGGTCATCTTGGAATTACGAAGACGCTCGAGAAGATTAAGCAGAGATTATATTGGGTTGGAGGCCGTCACTCGGTCACGGAGTGGATTGCCAACTGCGAGATTTGCAGCAGAGCGTGTAATGTACCATGTCGGTTCGCTAGATGTTCAGCGGCAGTACAATGTTATACGGGCGTGCATGCTAGTTGGGCCTGGTATAAGCTCTTCGGCTGGGGTGGATACTTGTATAACTATTCACACTGCATACATACATAAACATAACTTTCATGCACTTGATTTTCTTCTTATATAAAATCCTAATATAAGCAACAGCAAATTACACACCGGACAATAATGGCAGACAACACAGAATACCTGGTAGACGGACGGACGCATCGAAAATTTTTTCCTACGGGGAACGTAAATTGTAGCGAAACAAGACGACAACAGAACGACAAGAATGGAACTCCATTATGGAGACTCAGATGTTATTAAGTCTCCGCTCTCTCCCTTCCCAAACATTATACGAGGGTAAAACATCTCTCCCGTCCCAACCTAATATAACAGTCAGCGCCTGAGATCATATAGTTTTATACCACTTACACTTTATTCATATTAATTAAAGTTCATTTTCGTTACATAATAAAAAATTTTGCTTGCAGTGAGAGGAATCGTTTGATATTCTCTCTCAATGCGCTAACACTTAATACTATGTTCAAACAGAAAAATAAATTGAGGAAATTTCGATTTGAATTGAGTGCTGTTCATACAACTCGATTTAGCTTACACAATAGTAATTTGATAGCTGGTTGGCTCATCTCTACAGCAAGAACATACCTTTGTTCAGACTGTCAAAATGTGCGTGTTGGTATTAGGCGAATGAAATGGAATGAAAACATAAAACTTTGAAATTTTTGTGTATTGTAAGAAAATGTGTTCAATGTTTTGGTTTCATTTTGAGTTTGCCATCTTCTTTTGACAATCCCTACTCCAGTGAAATGAAAGACATAAAATCAGCTGATGAGATGAGCCAACCATATAGTTCAGCCATGCGCAATTGACGTTGAAATCTACTCAATAAACACACTATACAAGGTTGCATTTGCAGTTTGAAACAATTTATTACGCAATTTTTTTTAAATTGGCAATTTGTTATTACAATTTATTATATGATAAATTGCGTAATAAATTGCCCGAATAGTATAAATTGCCAATTTGGTGTGTGTTTGAACCCAGTATAAGCAAAACAAGTTGAAGCATTTAAAGAATTCAAACATATATGTGTAAACGAACTTCCAAACGCAAATTGGATACAGAAAAATTACCGAAGAGCAAGCGAGAATAAAATCATTTATAACACTTTCAAACAAATTTATTGAGGTATATGTTTGGGTTGTGCAAAATCAATCAGTTCACTTACAAAAAAAAAAAACGAAACAAAACAAACACGCTAAATTTTAAGCGATACGAGAGAAGCAATTAAAACTTAGCAACGATAATCGCTCACGTTGAGATTTTCGTTTATGTACAGTGGAGGTAAAAATTATTAAACCTGCCTAGGATTCGAACATAGCACACATCACAAACACAAATTCTAACCAAAAGCTACCGTTTTGAATTTGAAAATATGAGTGCTATATAAAAAAATTGTATAAGTACGAACTAACCTTACGAACTTCTAGGTTAAGATTTATATTGTGGTTTCACAGTGGTTGTATATCTTTACAGTGAAATGTTCCGAGTAGCTTTCCGTTTTCGCCTTCCAATACATAGTACGCCGTACCTTGTTTACTTCGAACCCGGGCCTTGAGAAACGTAGGAGCTAACTTGCTATTGAAATCCTTGATTTGGTTACTCTGTGCGATGTTTCTACGCAAAACCATCTGACACTCCTTGAAAGAAATTTGTCTTGCCCGTAAATTGTAAGTTTTCTCGTTTGTCTTGTAAGATTTTTTTGTATATTGGTACGCACGGTATCACGAATCAATGAAAGGGTATTATGTCTTTGTTCAATACTTTGTACGCGGCCTTCTTCCAACGTACCAAGATTACGAAATAACTCATAATTGTTGTGTCATCATGTTTTGACCAAAGACTGCAAAATATGGGCTTGTTGATGTCGACTGATGAATGGAATTCCGCAAAGCGCAATTGATGATACTCAGGTGCTGGTCCCATTCACGCTGATCACCTTTGATGTAGGCGCGTAGTGCTGCATTTATGGAGCGATTGACGCGCTCCGAACTATTCCTTTGCGGAGAGTACGCAGCGGTAAACACATGCTTTATGCCACATTTTGTCAAAAAGGCTTCAAACTCACCAGATTTGAATTGGCTGCCACTATCGCTTACCAGAACTTCTGGTACGCCAAATACGTCAAACACATGCTCCTTAAGAAAGTTGACAATAGGTGCCGTTGTGAACTTTTTCAAGGGGTAAAGGAAAGTAATTTTGGATAATTGATCAAGAACTATCAAAATCCCTATATTTCCGTTCTTCGACCTCGGAAAAGGGCCAATCAAATCTATAAAAAGTCTTTGGAAAATGCGTTACGTCGATACAAATTTTCCCATCAGAGGTCTCAGCGTTTTTGTCGGATGCCGTGGCCAAAAGAAAAATAGTCCAACATGCTCAAAGGTCTTCGCTATGCCACCATGTGAGCTCGTGGGGTAGTCGTGCGCGCCGCGTAAAATATCATCTCTCAAGCTTTCGTGTACAACGAGCTTTCAGGTGGAATCCTGCTGCTTTTCGTCTCCGGTATAGAACTCCGTACGGTGGTATATATAGTTTTCGCGAATTTCAAAGTCTGCGTATTTATCTTTGTGTTAGAGGATCTTATTACGAAGCTCTGTGTAGTTTGACTCATTAAATGCCGATGAAGACAGGTCAATATCAGGTTCATAATCTAAATTCACCGCCGATATGCTGTCTTCGTACGCTCGCGAAAGTGCATCAAGTACCACATTTTGCGCTCCTTTTCGGAGTTCAATACTAAAATTGAAAGCTTGTAGCTTGAGATCTCAGTGTGCCAAACGACCGTTAAATCTGCTTGATTCATAAACCATCGCAAACTCGCATGGTCGGTTATTATCTTTAACTCCTGCCTTTCCACATAAGAACGAAATTTGTTCACAGCCAATACTGCCGCCAAACATTCTTGTTCAGTAACAGAATAGTTGCGCTGTGCTTTGTTTAGTTTTTGAGACATATAAGCAATCATTTAATTGAGCGAGCACGGCTCCTACTCCATTTTGGCTCGCGTCACACTGTATAATAAACGGTTTTGTAAAATCATGGTTAGCTAGAAACGGTGCTGACGTTAGTCGCTGTTTCAGTATGTCAAAGGATTCTTGTGCTTTATTTGTCCAATCAAAAATTTTCGTGTTCCGCGACCTACTACATACCCTAAACATTTTACTTCTTTTAAACAGAATTCACTTTTCCCGATATTTATAGTTAGCCCTGCTTTCCGTATCAACATTGAAACTTCCTGTAATAGCTCGATATGCGATGCGACCTTATCCATCAAGCGGCACATCGTTTGAGAGCATGGCACAACCCAAACGGCATCACTTTAAATTGATAAAGTGGTCGATTCGGAATCGTAAAAGCAGTCATTTCGCGAGATTTGGCCTCCAGTGGAATCTGCCGAAATGCGTCTTTTAGCTCTAAGCTGGTAATATATTCTGCTTTAGGTAATCGGCTTAAAATCCCTTCTATATGAGGTAGTGGATATGCGCCTTTACGCGTTACTTCATTGACTTTACGACTGTCTAAGCATAATCTGACTTTACCTGGCTTTCTAACGAGAACAACAGGCGATGACAAAGCACTGCTTGACTCTTCAATTACTCCTAGTTTTAACATGCGCTCAATTTCTACTCCCATCAATTTTTCAATGGCTGGTGAGACAGGAAAATGTTTTTGCTTTATTGGCTTAGCAGTTCCTACGTCTATCTCATGTTCTACCAACGTAGTCTTACCTAAACCATTCTCCTCGTAGGATTGAAAGCAAGTAACTGCCGCATTGAGTTTACGTTGTTGTTCAACTGTCAGATCGTGAAGGTTTTCATTAACAGCTGGTAAGAAAGTTTCGCTTATTAAATGAGGAGCAAGCTGGGACGTTTGCCAAAAATTTACTCCTAAGTATACGTCTTGTGACAAACTGGATATGATATAGAATTCTACGGGTTTTGTATCTCTGCGGTTCGTGCAAAAGTTTTCAGTGGTGTAAATCCCAACTCATATTTCTTATTTATTACTTCCTCAGCTATTTTTCCCCCTATATAACTTATTGAAGCCCGATAGTCTAATAAACCAAGCATGTTGAAGTTCATAATATGAATTCTTTCAGCAAAATTGAAAATTCTCGGAAATTTCTACGCTGACTTTCAGAGGTCGCCGTGTACCCTTCTTCTTGTCTGCTTCGCGAATGAAAAATAAAACAATTGTGTGCCTGCTAACTGCTATTATTTGCAAACACTCAACTTATCCAAAGCCGACCATATGTTTACAAAAGTATAACAGTTTGAGAAATTTTGAACGCAAAACTAATTCAATGGTAGAGTGTAACACACATATAGTACTTCAACTCTATTCCAAATGAAAAGGAATTGGAATCCAAAACCCCAATACGAAATTTTTCGTCTAAGTTTGAGGGATTGCGGTTAGGAAAACAACATTCGCATTTTACCTAACCACCAACGCTTTCCAAAACTTGACACTGATAAACAGCAAAAGTTATTGTTCGGGTACCCACGAAAGCGAGGGCCCCATGTTGGGCGCCATTTTTTATGTAATGTACCATAACGGTTCGCTAGATGTTCAACGGCAGTGCAGTGTTATACGGGCGTGCGTGCTGGTTGGACCTGGTCTAAGATCTTCGGCTGGGGTGGATACTTGTATAACTGTTCACACTGCATACATACATAAACATAATTTGCATGCACTTGATTCTCTTCTTATATAAACTCCTAATATAAGCAACAGCAAATTACACACCGGACAATAATCACAGACAACACAGAATACCTGGTAAGCGGACGGACGCATGCAAAATTTTTTCCTACGGGGAACGTAAATTGTAGCGAAACAAGACGACAACAGAACGACAAGAATGGAACTCCATTATGGAGACTCATATGTTATTAAGTCTCCGCTCTCTCCCTTCCCAACCATTATACGACAGTAAAACATCTCTCCCGTCCCGACCTAATATAACAGTCAGCACCTGAGATCACATAGTTTTATACCACTTACACTTTATTCATATTAATTAAAGTTAATTTTCGTTACATAACAAAAAATTGTGTTTGCAGTGAGAGGAATCGTTTGATATTCTCTCTCAATGCACTAACACTTAAGCAAAACAAGTTGAAGCATTTAAAGAATTGGAACATATATGTGTAAACGAACTTCCAAACGCAAATTGGATACAGAAAAATTACCGAAGAGCAAGCGAGAGTAAAATCGTTTATAACACTTTCAAACAAATTTATTGAGGTATATGTATGGGTTGTGCAAAATCAATCAGTTCACTTACAAAAAAAAACTAAACAAAACAAACACGCTAAATTTAAAGCGATACGGGAGAAGCAATTAAAACTGAGCAAAGATAATCGCTCACGTTGAGATTTTGTATTTTGCACAACGCACAAATACGCCACAACCAGTATTATAACACTTTTGTACGTACCTTTATTAACCCCTTGATGATCCAACGTTGTTTGCGCAAACAGGAGTCGTCTATGGTAATTTGATGGAATTTGCATATTTATACGCTATATTCCCATTTACACCACGACAATTATGAGTATAATTATGTACATTATAGGCAAACATTTTCATGAATTTACAACAAAAAAACTAAAGAAGCGAACTCGAAATTTTTTTTGAGCTTATTGAAAGAAATTACGCAAAGGCGTTTTTACATTAGGAACATAAAAAAATGGCTTTAAAAAGATTAATCCTTAAAGAAATAGGTACATGTACGTATATCTACGTTGATGCTATCTATGTACGTAATTTTACAAAAACGAAGAGATATAAATATGAGAAAATTCCGGTGATTTATGTTGTATGTCTGGTTGTAATTTAGTAGTCAATATAGTTGTGAAAAACGTGGATGATTTTGGAAGTCCGTATTGGAAATTATGTATTGCTATGGTTTAAAATGTGTAGTTGGAAAGCTAAGTATTCAGCTGAGGTAATTTGTAGATAATCCTATAGAGAAAAAAGGTCGCAATGTAGAACTTTGCACAGGGAGATACGTACCAAGAATGTTTTGTATAATTCACGAAGGAGTTATTGTGAGGAACAAATATATATATGGTAAGTGAAGCCACTAAATTTGGCTGAATTGGAGCACCTTCTTCAGCGAACCGCTCTCACAAGGGATTTTGCCATATTCGGCTGAAAATTAACTAAAGCCACCTTATTTTAATTCCTTTAGGAATATATGTACAGAGTCTGTTTTCTTGCAAACAATTTTAATAATTTTATTTGCGCACTTTAAAAAATTTCCACTTTAGAATCATTTTTTTTAATAAAACTTGTTACACTGAGATGTTTTCTTGGCTACGACTTCGAACAAAATGGACGAGTCTAAGAAAACGTTAATCAGGGGTTACTTTTAAAATTGTATGTAATTCGTTCTCATTTTGTCTATAATATGTTCGGCTTCGATGAAATATATCTAATTATATGACAGGAATGCCTTTTATCTACAGTGGAGGTAAAAATTATTAAACCTGCCTAGGATTCGAACATAGCACACATCACAAGCGAAAGGGTCCAAAACCCGACTCATGACCAGATGAAGCAATATAATTCAGGCGCACCATTTGAAAGGGTCGCTATGGATGTCGCGGGTCTCTTTCCTACTAGCAACCACGAAAACAAATATGTATTGGTGGTTTTGGATTATTTCAGCAAATGGCCAGAGGTATACCCAATCCCAAAGCAGGAAGCGGAAACAGTAGCAGATGTGTTTGAAAACAATTGGGTTGCCAGGTATGGTGTACCAATGGAGCTATATTCTGACCAAGGCAGGAATTTTGAATCAGCGGTGTTCCAAGAAATGTGTAAGACATTGGGCATTCGGAAAACACGGACAACTGCATTGCATACTCAATACGATGGTATGGTGGAACGTTTCAATAGAACCTTGGAGGAGCACTTAAGGAAAGTAGTGGACAAGTCCCATAAAGAGTGGGATACACACATATCATTATTCTTGATGGCTTACCCATCGACAGTGCATGAGACAACGGGCCAAACCCGCGCAAAGGTAATTTTTGGCAATGACCTTCGATTGATTTGAAGTTTGGGATAAATGCCGATGCGGAGAAATACCAAGAAGTCCACTGGTGTCTTGGAAGAAAGATGAGGGAAATACACGATCTTGTAAGACAACGAACCCAGATTATAAATGACAAAAGGAAAGCCAGATACGACAACACAATTAATGCGGAAGGTTTTCGGGAAGGAGATTTGGTGCTGTTTAATCAATCCACAACGAAAAAAAGGTTTGTCCCCAAAATTGCAGTGTAATTGGGAAGGACCATACAAAGTTGTAAACGGATTAACGATGTAGAGTACCGCATACAAACCATTGGCAAACCAAGAAACAAAATGAAAGTGGATCATTTGGAAAGGCTGGCAGCGTGTAGATCGGAAAATTTGTCTGATCGGGACGATCAGACTTAGGTGGAAGGCAGTGTGGCGAATGTTAGTAAATAATCACGAAACAATAAAAACATGAAGCAGCCACTCGTATATACATGTACACATTAAAGCTAACAACACTTATCTACAAGGCAACGAAGATATCTCTCACACACACATGTGGTCATCAGCCGAAGTACCCTGCAAAAATCGATGGATCATGTGGTCCACTTGTGTCATACTGGAGTACTTACAATTATACTTCACTGTAATGCAGCAATGAACCAACTCATGTTTCTACACAAACATGTTGTAAGCTTACCATTGGTCGTTTTTAACGATTGTAATCACTACACGATGTTTATTGGACTGTGTTGCCATGCGGGAAAAATCAAATAATTAATTACAAAATTAATATTAATAATCAAATAAAATGAACCAACTACAAGATGTTTATTGGACTGTGTTGCCATGCGGGAAAAATCAAATAATTAATTAAAAAATTAATATTAATAATCAAATAAAACTGTTAGGAGTATATATCCTTTTGATAACTAATAAAACCAGCTATTTTAAATTTGGGTTTTTTACACTAGGACCTTATATATATTCATATGCTTTAAATCGGGGCATCTCGACAGATACATTATTTTCAGTAAATCTTTAATAATGGCAACTATTGCATGATGGAAGTGCGCAACTAGTTTTAGGTGTAGAGAATTTATGAAATTGAAATTGAGTTAGAAGGAGTGTTAAAGTGAATATCGTTGTGAAAATTTTAAGATTAAACTATTAAATAATTTAAGTATTAAATATTACAGACTATTAAATAATAAAAAGAGGTATGGAGTTAAGTGCGCGTCACGGAAGACGAGTTCTTCAACAAGAAAGACAAAACTTTGCTCAAAGGTTGCAAACTGCAAATGCAACCGGGGAATTTGAAACAATTTATGAAGAAAATGTTGAATCGATTGTCTTCGTTAATAATATAATGGCAGAAAAAATTTCGTTGAATCTAGGATTATATGAAGCAGCAAACTCAAAAACGAAACTTATACATGATTTAGGGCAATGGCAGATGAGGAGTAGGACATCTCGTAAAAACATGAGAGAGTTATTGTTCCTTTTAAGAGGCAATGGCATAGATGTACCTCTTTCTCCAGCGGCCCTTCTGGAAAAAAAGTATTTCAAGTGCGAATGTGGTAGTATGTGACGCTCCAGCAAAGTCGTTTGTTTGTGGAATCGCTCACCATTCTTCAGCGAATGTACACAAGTTGCAAAAAAAAATAATGTTCTAACTTACAGCACAGAAATGTCCGAGGTTATAGATGATGATTTTGTCAATAGAAAATTTAAAAATCATCATCAACCACGATTCTTAAACACTCAAACACCTTTTGAAAAAATTTATTTAAATTTATTACCCAAGTTCCATTAGATACCATGCATGTTATTGACTTGGGTGTAACCAGGAAAATGCTTAGCAAATTTTTTAAAAATAAAGTAAATGAAAAAATTTCAATTTCGAGTAGGCTAAATATATCTAACTCATTTATTATACTAAAAAAAAGGATTCCCAAAGAATTTAATTTATCGCCTCGAGGTTTGAATTAACTTTCTAACTGAAAACATTTCTGCTCCTACATTGTGCAATAAGGCTACTATCATGCCCAAAAAATTTTCAAAACAACATCGAAGTTGCAGCAGAATTATTATAGCTTTTCATCGAAAACTTCGGAACAGTATTTGGACCACAATGCGTACAATGTCATAGTTTGCTTCACATATGTGTTACACAAGGCGTGTTATATAACTTTTCTGCATATAATTTCAAAAACCACTTACAAATGATTAAAAAAGATGTGCGCAAGCCCACTCATATTTTGAAGCAGTTGTATTTAAAAAATGTTCATACAAATATGATAGAGGAAAAAAGTGTTAGGGGTCAGAGAAAATATATATAATAATACAAGGGGGCTTTGCCACCTGCTCGCTACGCTCGCCAACCCCCACCCCATCTTCCGATAGCTTCGCTATCTCCAGTGGGCCCCCTGTAGTGTAAACAGTCAACAATTTAATCCCAAATATTTAAATCAGTCTAATACGCTACCCTGCTACAAAAACAGTCTAAATGTTCATCAACACATAATTATGCATTTGATAATTATTGCTGACATAGCCATTCACATGATTTAATACAGGTGTGTGTACGACACACAACCAAACAAATTTGAATTCTAGCGAATTTGCAAACATTGCATTTCCCATAGAAGTCACAGCTCAACACAGATGTGTAGGTACATATTTTGTGTCGAGTTGTATGTAGGTATGTAAGTATGTATGCTTAAGGTAGATATGCATGTAAGTATGTATGCTTAAATGTAAATATGTATGTAAGAATGTGTTTAGAATAATTTAATATAAATACGCTGAAATATTTGAATAAAGAAACATTCAGAATTCACTCATTAAGGTCACAACTCTTTTTATTGCTTTTTAATCTTTTATATGGCGAACCTGCCTATGATTCTACTGGCTGAATTTTCAGCCTAATTTCATAGCTGGCAAGGATTTTACTGGCTGATTACAACCTAAGCCTTGTAAAAGAAGCAAATAATGTTTTCGATGAATTAAATTCGGAGCACTCAAAAATGACGACATTTAGCAATTTTTATGATAATTCACGGGCTTTATAATCGAACTGATGCAGGAGCAGTGAATATGACCAATTTGGAGCACTCAAGAATGACACCATTTAGCAATTTATGGGCTTTATAATCGAACTGATGCAGGAGCAGTGAATAGGACCAATTTGGAGCACTCAAAAATGACGCCATTATCAATTTTTATGATAATTTACGGGCTTTATAATCGAAATGATGCAGGAGCAGTGGATATGACCAGTAAAAATTTTGATATTACCTTGGAAGGAACAAAACTGTGATAAGGTGGTATAAACGGTGATAAGGTGGTATAACAACAGGTCTGGCAGCATAAGTATAAGTATGCATAATAAGTATAATCAGCTTAATTTTGAAATAGTTTTAACATTTCAGACATAATTTGTAAGCAGGGCTATTCGGGCAACATAACGGCTGCCTATTGACAAGCAAAAATTATATTTTTGCTGTAAACAATTTTTTTCTCCTAATTAACATAGAAAACCAAGCCCAGTAATATAAACATTACGGTGTCGAAAAAAAGCAATTTTTTTCCTAATTATTGAGTTATGTTCCCAGAAGAGGACATACAAAATCAAAATCAAGTGCTTAGGTCGTTTTCATGAAACTCCTTAAATGTGAAAAATAATTTTTTTGAAATGTTTACTGATGTTTTTCCAAAATAGAAAAATAATTTTTAAGCCCGAAATCGCATAGAAAACAAAATGAGAAAAAAAATAGCATAGGAATTAATTTTTAATAGTTAAACAAGAAAAAATGAAATGTATTTAACTATTCATGATTTGAAAAAAAAATTTTTTTCAGAAGATTTTGTAAGAAAAATTAGAAATGTCAAAAATGTTAAATCAAACAAATTTTCCCTTAAGAAAAAAATTTTTAAGAAATAAAACTTTTAAATAATAACTTTTATAATGCTAACTAAATAAGGAAAAAACAATAAAAGTAAAAAGGAATGCTTAATATAATAAACATAAAAAACAAAGAAATAAGCATAAATTAGCATTTTTCCCCCACCCCCAAAGAAACAGGAATAAATTTATCATTCCTCTTTAATTTTCTCTTTCAATCATATCATCTCTTTAAAATGTCTTCGTGGACAAAAATTAACCCCATAGCTGGTTACGAGGTAGGAAAAAGAAACTCTGAAACATCAGAGAATAGAATATTAAAATATAAACCACCAGCTGAACCAGAGCCAAAAAATAACCCAAACATTTCAGATGTTTGGCTAGCAGTTTCAACCTGCTGAATCGTGCTACTGATATAATATTCAAATTTAGCACCCTAAATCCTCTAAATTCAACCCAATTTCGATAAGAACAGTAAATATTACAAATGAATCACTGCAAAATGCCTCGCTCAATAGAAGAATTTATTAAGACAGCTTCATTAGCACTGTCTAAGTTCGAGAATTTGCTAATTCACAGTAGTAGCTGTCAAAGTAGAAGATTTATACCACAAACCTTTCGCAACATAATGCTTGACTAAAAACCTTACGTAAGTGGAAATATGCAAAATACCTAAAATTACCACAAGATCGAAAACTTCAAAACCAGCCAAAATTAAGAAAATAAAAAGTCACAAAGAGAACCGTATTATAAATAAAGCGCTTAATAAATAAATTTGCAATTAGACATGTCACGCATATTTGCATCCAAAAGGATAGAAAAATTGTAGCGTAATACAAGCAACCAGATTGTTGAGGAAGTTTTTGACTTAGGACAATATTCAACCATGCTTAAAAACGCAGGCAATCTAGGACTTGTAAGAGAAAAAGACAGTTGTGCCTTAGGAGACAAATTGGTCAAGAATAATGAATACTCTAGTAAGCATATTTAAAAATAAAAAAAAAATAGGTACCCATGTTCTCAAAGATATAATATTTGCATTAACCCCAGAAGTTATGCATGTGACAAATGTCGACAGAAATTAAAGAAGTTCTTCATAAATATCATGACGATCCCATCTGGGAAGGCCACCCAGAAAATCGCATGACACATAAGATCTAATAAAAAATATTGCTGGAAAATATCAAAAATGGTATAAGAAAAGATATGAAAAATGTTTTGCATTCACTGTACCCATTGGTTTAACCACTTATCACTATATAACTACTTCTTGCGCTAGCAGAAACTGAATCTACCCAATATACTGTATATCATACGCTCAAAGATCCCGCTTTTAGATCAATGTCAATTTTCAACCAAAGATGACTGATATTCTATACGTTTCAATTTTAATTTGAAATGGACTACCAATGCAAAAAACTTTGTATAGCCGTTTTCATCTAGGAAAACCTCGCCTTTTAGAGAGGTCACAAATTTAGATTATAGGATTTTTGGATCTAGATAAATAGATAGTAGATTTATAGGGCCCTGTAGAATAGGAAAAGTAATTTTATTAATGACCTGCGGAATAACAAATATCAATAAGAAAAATAAATTTATTGATGACCTGCGGAATAGAAAGTATCAATAGGAAAAACATTTCTATAACCCTGCAGAATATAAAATACCGATAGGAAAATAATTTTATTAATAACCTGAAAAAAAAGATCAATAGGAAAAATTATTTTAGTAATACCCTATAAGGTCGAAGAAATCGATGAAAATAATAATTTTACTCTAATACGAAGAAAATACTAATAATAAAAATAATGACACTTTAATCCCATCTAGAATAGGAAATGAGGATAAGCAAAAATTTCTCAGTAACATAGAGAATGGCAATATCATAAATAATAAGAAAATAAAAATACACAAAAATAGACTTAAATTAGTAGAATAAGAAAATGTTCAACCTACAAACATAAAATACAAAAGTAGAATTAATTTATAAAAATAGAACACTCGTGCATTCTCCAAATGCATAAGCATTCTAAAAAAAGAGGGAGATGTAGTGTAAACAGCCAACAATTTAATCCCAAATATTTAAATCAGTCTAATATGCTACCCTGCTACAAAAATAGTCTAAATGTTCATCAACACATAAATATGCATTTGATAATTATTGCTGACATAGCCATTCACACGATTTAATACAGGTGTGTGTACAACACACAACCAAACAAATTTGAATTCTAGCAAATTTGCAAACATTGCATTTCCCATAGAAGTCACACCTCAACACAAATGCGTAGGTACATATTTTGTGTCGAGTTGTACGTAGGTATGTAAGGTAGATATGCATGTAAGTATGCATGCTTGAATGTAAATATGTATGTAAGAATATGTTTAGAATAATTTAATATAAATAAGCTGAAATATTTGAATAAAAAAACATTCAGAATTCACTCATTAAGGTCACAGCTCTTTTTATTGCATTTTAATCTTTTATACCCCACATTATTTAAAATGTTTTTTATTAACAGTTTATTATTTCAGTTATATGTTGTAAAACTTTTTCATTAGTATAGGGTTGGTGGTAAGCCATGCGAGCAATTTGCTTTCTTTGCTTTTGCCATACGGTAATTTTCTCGTGCTGATTTACGCTTCTCGGCTGTCCTCTCCTCATATTTCTCTGCACGGTTTTTCAAAATTTTTGATTTCTTTTTCTTATAGAATTTCACATCGAAATGTAGTATTTTCACTTTGTTTTCTCTGCAAACCTTTTCCTAGCATTTCGACGTTGAATACGTTTCCTCTCCACCAACTCAGCTTCGGTTAAATTTAACTTTTTTCTACCCATTGTAAAATACCTTATTTTATATTTATAGTAAAATTTTACCCTGGTGCAACATGAATGTTTGGAACGCGACATTTAATTTTTGAACGAAATGTACTATTTCACATCGAAATGTAATATTTTCATTTTGTCTTTCTCAACAAACCTTTTCTTAGCATTGCGACGTTGAATACGTTTTCTCTCCGCCAACTGAGCTTCGGTTAAATTTCACTTCTTTCTATAAATTAAAAAAAAACAGTACATACTACAGAATGATATACATACCACTGATATAAAATACTCCCGGAAGAAAAAAACTTTTTTATATAATAGAAGGATATATAAATATGAATTTGTGATATTTTGTTTCGACCATACTTATTTTACGTATGCAATTAGTAACCAAAAAATAATTATGTGTGTAGACATAAGATAAGAGAACTATTTGAAGTGTTTGATAATGAACATCACATATTTTAACAAATTCATTCCTTTTATTACAACTTAGTAAACCAAAACTTTTATATTAAAAATAAAAAAAAGTACAATGAATTGCCTTATTAGATATAAGGAAATGAAAACAAATCTTTTGCCTTTCTTTATGAATATCAATAATAATAAAGTGAATATATAATAAGGAACTTCAGGACTTTGTGCAAATGGCCTAGCATCATTGCATTTGCAAACTGGTGTGGTATTTTTACATAAAACGCCAACAAATTATAGGGCTATGCATTTCCTACGTCATGGTAAATATACATCATCAAAAACCATAGTTTATTTTTTCAACGATGAATAGCAAATCAGCAACTGTCAATACAAAACAAAATATGAAAAAAATGTTTAAATGAAAAACGGTGTTCACAGTCCGTAGCTTATATTTGCTATTGCAATGTTTTCAATATCAAATGCACAAAACTCTGAACTGCCTTAATAATTTTTTATTTTTTATAAGATTTTTTTTTATGTTTTACTATTATATTAGTTTTATCTGATACCTAAACGATTTTCAATAGAAATTACAAAATGAAGTGTGATAAAAAATATTTTGAAATTTTTTTTATTGATTATTCATATGTTAAATGTTTTTATTATATCATAAGAATAGTGTTATTGTTTTACAAATATGTACTCAAAGGATTATAAAACCAAAACACAAACATCTAAGACTGAATAAGATCCAAGAGACTGACAAAATAATTTTATTCATTATTGGAATTGTGTGTGCAATTCGATACGTAATTGCAGGTCTAACGACAATAGCGAGATTGAACTACAAATGTGAGTTCGAATTACGTCCTGTGTAAACCTGCCTTAAAAGATAAATTTTATGTACAATTGATGCTGTAAGCATTTAATTAAATTAAAATCTTTAAAAATATTGTTTTCCGTATAAGTATTTAAAAACGTGTATGATTATGAATAAATAAAGTAAAATTTTTGATATAAATTTTAGTTTTTATTTGTTCCTTTTCCTTTCCGACTTGCACAAAACACAAAAAAGTATTTTGGTATCTACTCCTCTGCTTATGCTCCATGGAGTAACCTTTCGGAGTGGTTTCAAAACTAATCTACCGAAGTTAGTCCATGGTGTAATCCATTGGAGTTGTTTCATAACTAGTCACCCGTAGATACTCCATGCTGTAGTCCATTGGAGTAGTATTAAAACTAATCTCACGTAGGTACTCGATGGTGTGATCCATTGGAGTAGTTTCAAAACTAGTTTCCCGAGGGTACTCCATGGAGTATTCCATTGGAGTACATTCGAGAGTAATTCCATGTGGGTACTCATGGATTACTCTGATGTAATGCTGAGGTGGAGTATATGGTCCAGTCCTAGAACATCGCAATGTTAATTGGACCATGTTTTTTGTATGAATAGTGGTTAATTTTGGAGCACTCGCTTGGTCCATAGCGAGTACTCCGTACGTTTTGTGCTTATTATCGAAGCGCTGCTTCCACTTTTGTTGCTGAGTATTGATTGAGGACATGGCATTGTCCCGTTTTTCTACTATCGTTTCGTAATTATCATCGTCGATTATTGCGGCCAGAAGTTTATTATGTATGTCGTTTAGTTTAAAATCGAATATTATTCGTTAGGGGAATACCCAGTTGTCGAATTTTGTTGTGAGTTGATTGACCATTGTAGATTGCGCAATTGGTCGTCGCATTCTTTCGGATTCGAAGACGTTGTAAGAAGGTAATTTAATATAACCTGATTTGCACGCTCCACTTGACCGTTAGCGCGTGGAGTAAATAAATAAAATATTTGACAAACTGTTTAGATGTGAACGCAGTGCCACGATCCGTTACTACTCAAGCATGGAGACCAAAATAACTCGAAATCTCGTTTAATGTTTGAATGACAGGTGACATTTTGGTACTGCGGACCGGTTTTACGATATATTTTGTAAATGTATCACTTATTGCAAGGACGTACGTATTACTGCGCTTACTCCTAACAAACGGCCCAAGTGGTCGATATGTAAGAGTCTAAACGGTATAAGTTCGGTTGGTTCGCTGTATAACACACCTTCTGGTTTTCCTCCTTTCGTTTTGTTATAGCAGCATTCTATACACGATGCTACATAGTCTTTAACATATTTTCACATTTTGGGAAACCAGAAATGGTTGAGAATTCGTTGAATCGTTTTGCAAACACCAAAATGTCCAAAGTCATCATGGCAGTATCGAGCTACACGCCAACGTATAGCTTTTGGTACCACATAAAGTAGCTTGTTGTCGCCGATATAATCTGTTTCGTTCAAAAGAATATTCTTTTCGGAATTGTTTCGCTTGGGTAGACTCAGTTTCGTCCCTTAGAATTGAAATAACCTCTCGTATGTGTGGATCTTTTAGTTGCATTGACAACAACCAATCGTCGTCAACTACGTCAACACGTAGTATTTTGTCAGGCGGGATAGGATGCACGGCTCATTGCATCGACGTGAGCCATTCGACTACCTGGTCGATGTATGATCCCGTAGTCATACTCCGTCAAACGGACTAACCATCTTGAAATACGTCGTATTGGTGGCGTTTTAGCTTTTAGGCTCGAAATTGCAGAACGGTCAGTAAATATTTTAAATGGCTTACCCAGTAGGTAAATGCGAAAGCCTTGCAATGCTTCCACAACAGCCAATACCTCATGCTCGTAACTATGATAGGTCGATTCAGCCGGTGTACAGTGGCGGCTAAAATATATTACAGCTTGCCAACCATCGTGATCGCGTTTCGATTGCAATAGTACTGCTGCGATTCCAATACTGCTTGCGTCGGTATGCAACAGATGTTGCTCATTAAAATCGTATAGAGCTAACACCGGTGTACTATATAACTTATTAATTAACGTGGAGAACGCGTTTTGTTGAGCTTCGCCGCATTCCAATTTTTCAGCGCATGCTTTTGTTATTAGTTTTGTTCACGGACGTGCGATTAATGAATAATTTTCAACGAATTTTCTAAAAAATCCGGTTAACCCGAGGAAGCGTCGAACTTCCGTTTCCGTATTTGGTATTTTAAAGTTCTTTATTGCTTTTATTTTCCTATCACCTGGTTTGATACCATAGCGTGATATTTTATGTCCGAGAAACTCGATTTCGTCTTTTAAGAAACCACATTTGTCCAATCTTAACGTTAGGCCGTTCTCTTTTACGACACACAGAAAGTCATCTAATTTGCGTATACCTTCTTCAACTGATTTGCTAGGTATAATCTTACTTACTTACTTACTTAATTGGCGCTTAACCGTCTAAACGGTTATGGCCGTCCAACAAGGCGCGCCAGTCGCTCCTTCGCTCCGCCAACCGGCGCCAATTGGTCACACCAAGGGAGTTTAAATCGTTTTCCACCTGGTCCTTCCAACGGAGTGGGGGCCGCCCTCTACCTCTGCTTCCATAGGCGGGTTCCGATAGAAACACTTTCTTGGCCGGAGCATCATCTTTCATTCGCATAACATGGCCTAGCCAGCGCAGCCGCTGCGTTTTAATTCGCTGGACTATGTTGATGTCTGCGTATAGCTCGTACAGCTCATCATTAAATCTTCTTCGGTACTCGCCATCGCCAACGCGTAGAGGTCCATAAATCTTTCGAAGAACTTTTCTCTCGAACACTCCCAAAGCCGCTTCATCTGCTGTTGTCATGGTCCATGCTTCTGCCCCATATAGCAGGACGGGTACGATAAGTGACTTGTAGAGTATGATTTTCGTTCGCCGAGAGAGGACTTTACTTTTCAATTGCCTACCTAGTCCAAAGTAGCATTTATTGGCAAGATTGATTCTTCGCTGGATTTCAGTGCTGATGTTGTTGCTAATGTTGATGCTGGTTCCCAAATAAACGAAGTCTTTTACTATTTCGAAATTATGGCTGCCAACAGTAGCGTGGTTGCCAAGGCGCATATGCGCTGACTCTTTGCTCGATGACAGCAGGTACTTCGTTTTGTCCTCATTCACCATCAAACCCATCTTTACCGCTTCTTTTTCCAGCTTGGAGTAAGCAGAACTAACAGCGCGGGTGTTTAGGCCGATGATATCAATGTCATCAGCATATGCCAGTAATTGCACGCTTTTTTAGGTATAATCACATCGTCCAAATAAGCAATTATACTTTTCGATTTACACTGTTCGATTAACTTATTCATAGCTTCTTGAAAAACGGCCGGAGCATTAACGAGACCAAATGGCATCCGGTTATATTCGTAGTGACCTTCCGTCGTCACAAACGAGGTTAGCTTTTTAGAATTTTCGTTCACCTCGATTTGGTGATAACCCATTTTAAAGTCCAATGTTGTGAAAAACAGATTACCAGATAACATCTCGAAAAGTTCATCCATTATTGGAATTGGATATGGTTGTTTCACGGAAATTTTATTTAGTTGTCGGTAGTCCACGCACATTCGGAGCTCTTTGTTTTTCTTTTCCACGAGCACAATAGGCGATGCGTACGGATATAGATTTTCGATAATCTCTTTTACGATAGGGCGGTGCGCGAACGGCAGTATATATGGTTTCATATTAACTGGCGTATCAGACAATAATGAAAAATTCATTTTAACTATACCCGTTTTACTTACTGAACCCGATTCAGCAGAGAAACATCTATCATGTTTTCGTAACGTCTTGTTTAATTCACTGAATTCACCACTGTGATGCTTAGAATATCGTTTTTGGATTTTTCGACTACCCACATTTCTTTTCCTTTGAACATGAATTGTTTATTAGCGTCATATATTACGTTAATACCTATTAGCACTGTATAATCAATCATTTCATTATCTATTAGCATATGCGTCTCGGAGCATTACATTCAGTTTATATTAAGCATTAAATTCAGTTTGGACGTACATTTATATGATGCTCCACCGAAGCCTTTTAATGTAGCACAACATTCACCGATTTTTCCCATTTTATGGGCGAGTGATTTTCTTATTAACGTTCTACTGCTACCCGTATCTATAATCACTTTTGATTTCATTCACGGTGTTACAATTATCTTTCGGCGTTTTCATTTTGCAATTGTTTGTGGAGTGACCCACTTTCGAACACTTTGCACATCGTTCGCGTTTTTGTGGCTCAGGACAGTTTCGTGACAAATGTCCAGCCTTATTACAATTGTAGCATATCGTTGTTTTTCTTTGAGTCTCTATTTTCGCATTTGCCTTCGTCGGCTCTTCGTTTTGTTTTGCATTTGCAAAATTCGTGCTTTTCAAATTATTGTGCTTACAATAATTCACAATCGCTCGTAGCAATTCACTACACGTTTGATAATTATGCACAGATATACACTTCTTTAAACCGTTTTCGTTTATACCATGTATTTTATTATAGACGCATCGTCAACTTTACCGCGGCGACCAGTCGCCAATACTCGATAGTAAAATGCTTCTACACTTTCACTATTATTTCTTTCCATGCTCATAGTTCCATATGAATGTCCGCAGCATTCAAAGAACATGGAAATTCGCACACAAAATGTTGTCAATCTGTAAAGATTTCCGCACTGGCATCTATCCACATTTTTGCAACACCTTCTAGTTTCGTTTGTATTGCGTACAATAGAATTTTATCTTCCCAACAATAAACACTACACAGTTGGTTGACACGATTTATAAATTGTTCTGAATTTATTATCTTTTTACACGGATCGTACGACGGTAGAATTACAATTATATCACGGACGTCACCAAAAACTGAAATTCTCTTTCTATTATTTTCTTTGTTTACATTTGCAAATTCTTGCGACGTTATTTGTTCTTCTCTTGTTGGCATTGCACTTATTCCTATTTCGATACTGTTCACACTCGTTTGCTGTATTGGATATGAATTTGTCGCTTCAATTCTACAACAAACATTTTTTCCGTTACCGATTGAAATTTCGTTTGACCATCTGATCGTTGGTAGTTCAACATGTGGTTGCGCGTTCATGTCGCTTAACATTGTATCACCAGAAACGATATAATATAGAGACATTGCATAGACGAAAAATCGTGTGAGGCAAGCTTCACAAAATTCTAGTAGGTCACATTCACCACTTAAACCAGCAGAATTTGTTAAACTACCACTGTCTGCATTTGTTATTTAATAATTATTTGTACAACTGGCGATGAGCTACTCAGTGGCCTGTCTTCATGCTGTGTATGTACGAAGGAAGATTCGACTTCCTGACTATTCTTGCTTATGTTTGCACTATCATTTAAAGCACTTATGAAACGTTCTTCATTGAAATGTTCGCACAGTCTTTCCACGAGTTACGATTTATTACCGGCGGTGGATAAACCGATGTCTCGCAATTTTCGACGTAATTGCTCAACTTTTAAATCACTGAATTTCGGCATCATGATTTATTTTATCACCCCTATCGATCGACACAACGCATGAAAAATCACATTCGTATGCGTGTTCCAGAATTTCACAATTTTTCTTGGCTTTTTAACGAAGCGCGTAAGCACAAGCGCACGGTGCTTAATTGTATATTACATTCGAGCGTGTATTTCACTTTTGTAGCGCGCGAATTCAGCTCACTTTTGAAAATTGTCACAACACTAGTTGTTTAGTATTTTAATTATTAATTTCATAATTCATTTTCTCAGGATTTACGGAGTATAATATACACTGGTATCGCCTAAATAATTTTCCCAAATTATTAAATAAATTATATTTTTGTCTAAGGAGCTCCATACCACAACGTTATAATTAAATTTGAAAAGTTTGTAGAAAATTGAAGAAAATACATTCAAAAAGTACAATGTCTTGGATCAAATTCAAAATTTTAATGAAAAATTTAAGTAAGTTAGACCAGTTTGCTATATTTCCACTCACTGCTGAACTATTAACGCATTATTGCACTACCCCCAACACTGGATGCATAGACTGAGTTGAAAAAAATACAAGTTGGTCGAATTTCGACGCATTTCGACGAGAGTTTTGAGGATGCGTCTATAAATTATAAAATTAAAAATTGCTTGAAATACATTTTTTCATACATTTAAAACGACAAGGGCAATCCCCGATTAACTCATACACAACAGACAAAATTTGGTTAATTCGTTGTAGTTTTATAAATAGAACAAAAACAGTAACAATGAAGAGAGTTGAAGAGATTTACAAGGTATAATCGAAACAGCTGTCGCTTTGTCCGTCCTGATGTCACGTTGTTTAAATTTTTCCCAAATTATTAAATAAATTATAAAATTAAAAATTGCTTGAAATAAATGTTTTCAGACATTTAAAGCAATACGGGCAATCCCCGATTAACTCATACACAACAGACAACATTTGGTTAATTCGTTGTAGTTCTATAAATAGAACAAAAATAGCAACAATAGCAAGTTTCTCTGAAACCGCCTTACAAACATGCATAACTTCAACATATAATTACATACGAATTAAGTGATGTGTAGAAGATTAATATATGCAAAAGAAGGCAATTGGGAAAAACTTTACAACAACTAAGGCATGACGTAGCTGAATGCGTTTGTAACCATTTCAACTATCGTAGGAGTGCGGGTTCGAATCCCTCTCCCGGGAGAAAAGGCTTTGAAGAGATTTACAAGGTATAATCGAAACAGCTGTCGCCTTGTCTGTTCTGATGTCACGTTGTTTAAAATTTTCCCAAATTATTAAATAAATTATAAAATTAAAAATTGCTTGAAATAAATGTTTTCATTCATTTAAAGCTATACGGGCAATCCCCGATTAACTCATACACAACAGACAACATTTGGTTAATTCGTTGTAGTTTTATAAATAGAACAAAAACAGTAACAATACCAAGTTTCTCTGAAACCGCCTTACAAACATGCATAACTTCAACACATAATTACATACGAAGTATGTGATGTGTAGAAGATTAATATATGCAAAAGAAGGCAATTGGGAAAAACTTTACAACAACTAAGGCATGACGTAGCTGAATGCGTTTGTAAACATTTCAACTATCGTAGGAGTGCGGGTTGGAATCCCACTCCCGCGAGAAAAGGCTTTGAAGAGATTTACAAGGTATAATCGAAACAGCTGTCGCCTTGTCCGTCCTGAAGCCACGTTGTGTAAATTTTTCCCAAATTATTAAATAAATTATAAAATTAAAAATTACCTGAAATAAATGTTTTCATACATTTAAAGCAATACGGGCAATCCCCGATTAACTCATACACAACAGACAACATTTGGTTAATTCGTTGTAGTTCTATAAATAGAGCAAAAACAGCTACAATACCAAGTTTCTCTGAAACCGCCTTACAAACATGCATAACTTCAGCACATAATTACATACGAAGTATGTGATGTGTAGAAGATTAATATATGCAAAAGAAGGCAATTGGGAAAAACTTTACAGCAACTAAGGCATGGCGTAGCTGAATGCGTTTGTAACCATTTCAACTATCGTAGGAGTGCGGGTTCGAATCCCACTCCCGGGAGAAAAGGCTTTGAAGAGATTTACAAGGTATAATCGAAACAGCTGTCCGTCCTGATGTCACGTTGTTTACATTTTTCCCAAATTATTAAATAAATTATAAAATTAAAAATTGCTTGAAATAAATGTTTTCATACATTTAAAGCAATACGGGCAATCCCCGATTAACTCCTACACAACAAAAATATAAAAAATATGTAAGATCAAATGAAATTGACATAGAATTATGGTGAAATTACTTGAAATTGAATTAAAAAATAGCTTTTTCCATACCACCCGGGAGGTCCCCGTTAGTTTTGGGTGCTCGGTTCCCCAATAGGCCTATATCGCCCATATACATACATATGTCGCCCATTTACTTCAATAGTGTCATAATTCAAAAACCACAAACTTTTACTTAAAAACGAAGAAATGTGCTAAAGGAATTTAGCCTATTTCGCGCCACCCATTAGGTATACAATTGACGCTTTACCGAGTTTAATTTTGTAGAAATACATATGTAATATGTAAGTGTGACACAAAACGAAATCTTCGAATAGAATAGAGGATACCTTCATAAAAAATAAAATAAAAATATAAAAAAATTATGTAATGAGAAAGAAGGCAGAGTTTACTAAAAAATTTTAAATGAAAGAGAAAAAAAATAAGGTACTTAAAGTGCGAAAAAATTAAGTGAAGTGAATAAACAGTTCCATATAAAAACGCAATAAGTGCACTTAGACTTTTTCCCGGGTGTTAATGTTATCATTGTGGAAATATGAAGATTCTAATGTTCGGATATTTAATGTTGGGATTCCCATTGAGGTCTATGTACGTAACTAATTTGTATTAAATTTGTAAACACTCCATTTCATGAATATATATGACCATATCTACCATAAAATATCGTCTGTAAATGATATAATACTAAGATACAACAAAGCAGAATAAATTAGAAAGGAAAGAAGAACAAAAACATTGATATTATTCACACACACTTATTTACTAAAATAAAATTAATTTCATAACTTTATGCGACATAAACAAATTAGAGTTATGGGATCTAAGCATCCGGTTAATAAGCATATAATCCAGGAAAGTTAGCCTAATAATAAATATAGTAGGTAATATACGGCCTATGCAATACGGCCACTATGATGCCGGTTGCCTATATCGAGCAAATGAGAAACAAATATACAAATTAGCTTTTTTTACAAATTGGTTGGTTGAGATTTTCAATTGTTGATTTAACTTAAGCTGTTATGCCACTATTTTTCAGCCAGCCAGCTTATTTTCAAACAGGTAATTTTTCCAAAAGCAAAATATGTTACAGGCTTAGACAGCTTGGGTTTGTGTCTTAGAGCACTTACATAATTGGTCCTACAGATGGTGCCATTTTGTGCGCGAAAGTAAATTTCGATATTTGCACAGATTGTTCGAATTTACAAAAAACTTTTTCTATTAATTATAAACAAATTGAGTAATATTTGTTAACAAAAATAGGCCTATGCACTGCGGCTGATCCATACGAATCGATTCATATAACTTTTATATGATTTTACGTACGCTAACTATGCGAAACAGCCTGTCAATTGATTGTATGGAAATTTTGTTATCGTATTAATATATAGATAGTGGGTAATATACTGCCTATGAAATACGTCCGCTATGATGCCGGTTGCCGTTTTGACCTAAAATCAAAAACCTTTTTGGGACGTTTTTTTTCCTTTAATATACAATGTGACATTTTCCGATTCAGTCAAGTTGCATTTAAATAATAAACTAAGTTTAAATAAAAGAATATATAATAAAATAAATTAGCATAAAAGACAATATAAAAAATTTTGTTTTATATTTGTAGCAAATTAATTTTTTTTCTTCAGTATAAGACGTACTTTGTCTAAAATGAGGACTAAATCTGCAAATGCTAAAACATTTTTGGGCAAATTTGCCATTAATAGTTATAAATAAATTTAGTTAATTTCGACAAAAGTTAACTCAATATTTGTGATTTCATGAAAGCAGATAAAATAAAAAACAAATAATCTGTTAAATAAAGACCATGTATTTACGTGTAAGTTTTACCACAAAAAATGGGCCGGTAAAAAATTAATTCTATTTAAGATTTTTTTGTACGCTACAAATTATTTTGGAAAAATTTTTTAAGATTTTGGTAGGAGAGGCCACTATAGGTAAGTGGCAACAATGGGAAACCATGGTTTATTCTTTCACCGTCCGGCACGTACGCATATGTATGTAGGTGAAACATTTGAGCAACACTGCGTAGTCGCTTTTCGAATTTCGAATTCGGTGGGGTTACATGATATGTTGGTTTGTGTTTTAGAGCACTTACGGACTTCATCCTACAGGTGGTGCGTTTTTGTGCACGACAGTAAATTTCGATATTTGGAGCGATTGTTCGAATTTACAAAAAACTTTTTCTATTAAGTATAAACAAATAGAGTAATATTTGTTAGATATTTGTTACCTCCTCGTGCTGGTCGCCTTGTTGCTGGCGAGGGGGCTTAAACGACTGCCTGAGGAATCTCTCTATTAGAGAACCTCAGACGGTGGTGAACTAAGAGGAAAGCCTCTCGTGGCTTGCAACCGTGGGATTGTAAACAGATCTCAACAGGTCAGTTTACGTCTCCTGCGACTGTAAGCGAGGGGAGGATTGCCGCACCAGCACCACCCCAATCCAAGGTGTTGAGGTACCCGTGCCGATGAATGAATGGTCAGCGGTTGGGTTATTAGAATTGCTGATCCCGAACGGTCCCCTCCGACGGCCGGGCAAGGTTGGTTGTATAAGTGCCTTCTCCACGCATACCGGGTCTGCGGACGAGTGACCAACCCTTTCCGGCTTACTCGTGGGACCAACATGAACGAAAACACAACTAATAAACAAAAAAAACAAAAAAAAACATAAACTCCGACGTAACGACAATGGACATAATCGACTCCGCAACGGACGTAACGCAGACGGAGACGGCGACGGCGATAAGGACAACGACTACGAACTTTGACACTCACAGGGCCCCGTTGCCACATGCGACGGAGTCTGAAGAGGAGACACTTCTCGCCTCCAGTTAGGAGACGATAAAGAGCACTTGCGGTAGTGCCATCCACGGTACATCAAAGGCGCAATCAGTGACAACAAGAACAGAAAAAAAAATCCAGATGGGTACCAACCACAGAACCCAGGGACCAACTCCTAACTACAAGGAGGCTGGTGGTACCAACCACATTACTCAGGCCTCCAAAGGAAAGAAGAAAAAGAAAAGCCAAGGACAGATTAGGCGTAATAGGTGCCAGCGAGCGGTGTATACTCTACGGAGGATACAAACTGGCGAGATCGCAAGCGGTTCCGCGGACGTCGCATTCCTCACATCGGTGGTGGAGGAGTACGAACGCTTCCAAAGGGAGCATCCGACTCCTCAACAGCCAAGACAACCATGTTCGGCTGGGGATGTTTCTCAAAAGAGAAATAGATCCTGCCTTGAAAACAGCAATGAGGCTGTCTCGAAGAAACTCAAACGGGCGGACACGGAACAGACATCCAGGAGACACTTCAGCGAAGTTGCCAGAGACCACCTGCAAGTGGTCATAGTGGATGCTTACAGCCGATCGCCAGCAACGATTCAACAGAACTGGGTGGAGATCGAGATCGGTTTGTCGAAACTTGCTTTGCGGCACGTGCGCGACAACCCGAATGGACCTATCCCAGTCTTTGACTCCTCCGACACCCTGAGAGGATACAGGATCACCAGGTACGAGGACCAGGTCACGTTGGAATTTCTGACAAGGTGTGTAGCACAAATTAGCGGAGAGGTAAACAACCTCCAGTTAAAGCTAATACCTGCCTCAGAGGTTCCAAAAATACCTCGTGCGCGCATCTGGCTCCCGCCCCCCCCCCCCCCCCCCCCCCTGGAGGACTCTAGAGAGGAGTTGCTGGACTGCATCAAAATGTACAACAGCAGCATGCCGGCCATTGCGGAATGGCAGTTGATAAAAGAGGAAACGCCGTCGAAAACCAGTAAACCATGGTAATGAAATAAAGCTAAAGTGGTATAATAAACCCATAGCATCAGGGCGAATCATCAATTATAATTCTAAACATCCAAAAACGATGATAATTAATACAGCGAGAGGCTGTATTCGACGAAGGTTACAAATATCTGACGACACGTACCACAGAGAAATTAAAACTGAAATTAGAATGATATTAACAAATAATGACTTTCCGGATAGTATTATAAATTCTTTAATAAAAAGAGCGGTATCAGAAACCAAAAATCAAGTAGTAGACGAGCCAAAGATATTCAAGTCAGTAGTATATGTACCACAATTATCAGAGCGGCTTACGAAATCAGATTGCTACAACAAAAACGAAATAAAATAGCCCATAAACCAGTTAACACACTAAAACACATTTTTAATAAAACAAAGTCAAAAATACCAACCGCGGAAAAAAGCGATATTATATATAAAATACCTTGCAAAGGTAATACCAATGAATCTTGTAACAGGTTGTATGTAGGAACTACAAAATTAAAATTAAAAAGTAGATTAGCGCAACATAAATCCTACTTTAAATACTGTAAACAAACACAGAACCTTAAAACGGTTCTAATGGCCCATTGTGCAAGCAACGAACACTCACCAAACTTTGATGAAGCTTCTGTGCTCCAACAAGAAAAACAATACAAGAAGAGATTCACATTGCAAATGCTGCACATGATTAACACACCGACAGACAAGAGAATAAATTACAAATCTGATGTAGAGAACATAGCACAGGCGTACAGATTTTTATTACCAAAAAAATAGTTAGTAATATACTCCACGTTAAGCAGTACAAACGTGTAAATAAATGTATGTACATATTTGAATAATTTGTTGTAATGTTAAATATTTATTTTATAATGTTTTATGTTGTTATTAGTTTAGCCTGAAGACGATTACCGACGGTAATTCGAAATATATTGGCAGAACGAAAAAACTTGTATTTGTTTTATTAGTTTTTGCAAAAAAAAACATAGACCTCGAGCCAGCAAATTGGGAAGATAATATAATAAAATAAAATAAGAAATATCAAAATAAATTAGCATAAAAGACAATATACAAACTTTAATGTAATATCTTTGTAGCAAATTTATTTATTTTTTGTTCAGTGTAAGACGTGCTATATCTAAAATGAGCATAAAATCTGGATATGCAAAAAACATTTTAGGTCAAATTTGCAATTAATTGTTATAAATAAATAAATTTAGTGAGTTTGAACAAAAGTTTACTCATTATTTGTGATTTCATGTTTTTTTGAAAGCAACTAAAATAAAAAACAAAGAATATGTTAAATAAAGACCTATGCATTTACGTGTAAGTAAAATTTGTCCAAAAAATGGGCCGGTTAAGTTATTACTTCTCTTTAAAGTTTTTTTGTGCGCTAACAATTATTTTAGAACAATTTTTAAAGGATTTTGGTACAGACCAATATAGGTAAGTGGCAACAATGGGAAACAATATTTTATTTGAACTGAAAATGAGTGAGGCAGTAGTTCTCTCACCGTTTGGCGCGTACGAATATGCACATATGTAGATGAAACAGCTTTTGGAATTTCGAATTCAGCGGGGTTTGTGTCTTAGAGCACTAACATAATGGGTCGTACAGATGGAAATTTCTATATTTGCACAGATTGTTCGAATTTACAAAAAACTTTTTCTATTAATTATAAACAAATAGAGTAATACTTGTAAACAAAAATAGGCCTATGCAATGCGGCTGATCCATACGAATCGATTCATATAACTTTTATATGATTTTACGTACGCTAACTATGCGAAACAGCCTGTCAATTGATTGTATGGAAATTTTGTTAGCGTATTGATATATAGATATTATATATTTGATTAATTTCATTTATTTAAAAAAAAGATACGAGACGCACACGCGTCGAGCGCTCACGAGTAACTTCAACTAACACACTTCTTCTCTCTTGTTTTTTCGGTCAGTGATGGTCGGAATGTTCAGGGTTACCAAGTTGGTTGACAATATTGTGAGTGATTTATTCAACAGTTTAGCAATTCGAACGTTAGCAGAAGGTTTCAAATAAGCGGAATTTCCCTAAATTCGTTACAATATTTTAGTTTGCAAGGTTTTTAAAAAATTTAACATATGAATTAAAAACACATTTACCTGTCCTAAAAGAAAATGTTGATTAAGGCTAAACAAGTGAACTAGTATTTACGAGTAGAAGAGTATATTGCGATTTAATCCAAAAATACATCGAACTGCACACAATTTTTATACAACTTTAGATGTGCGCGGTTGGCTCCGTTGACGTTGCAGATGGGTTTTGGGATATGTGTACTATTCAGTGGGCATCTAGGAACGCCAGGGAGTATATTTAAAAAAAATGGAATATTTTGAAAAATTTACTTTTGGCCAGCTAGATTGATCAAATACCCCACCGTGCGTCGTGGTGGGATGGTAGCGTGCTCCGGCTATCACACCGTGGATCTTGGGTTCACGCCCCGGGTAAAGCAACATCGAAAATTTGGAAAAAGTTTTTTTAGTTACAATACAATTTTTCTAAGCGGGGCCGGCCTTCGGCAGTGATTTGGCAAACACGCCGACTGTATTTCAGCCATGAAAAGCTTCTCAATGAAAACTAATCTGCTTGCAGATGCCGCTCGGAGTCGACATAAAAGATGTAGGTCCCGTCCCTCCAATTTGTAGGAAAAATCAATAGGAGCACAATGCAAATTTGAAGAGAAGCTCGTCATCAAATCTCTTCCGAGGCTATCGCGCCTTAATTTTTTTTCAATTTTTTTTCTTTTTCAATTAACTCGTGGTTTATATTAATGTTTCGCAACTCACTACTCTGGAAATTTCGTCTGGATATAACCATAAACCCTGTTTTATTTACATTCAATTTGGGTCTGTTCACTAATAACCACCTTAGAATAGATGTGAGATATAGTGTTACCATTAATCATTAGTAATGTGTTTTCGGCAAACAATTTAATTTCAAAGTACTTTATAGAGTATTAAAAAAAATGTACATATTTTTACATGAAACGATTTTTTTTTGGAAGAGCGTTTCAGTGCTTTTGAAAGGCGCATTGGGCACAAATATCTCTGGAACAGAGAACAAGTAGAAAAATATATTTACAGCACATATGTAATACTCCTATATTGATACAAAAGCCTAGGTACATTCCCAAACATCAGAGTGCCGATATATTGCTGTTTAAACGTTTTTGTTTTTGTATTCAATAATCGAATGTACTTTAATTTAAATTTTTTGTTATCACACTTATGCTGCTACAATCAGAAAAATTGTATAGGCTGTCTTATTTTGATTTCGAATTCAAAACACATTGCGAGCAATTTCTAGTAGCAATATAGGAGTATTACATATATGATTTACAGACTAGTATTGTTTTATTTATTTATTTATTTATACGTTTCGTTTGCGCGTAAAAAAAAACGTCTATCCTCGCTTAGATAATGCTTAGGAGACCCATCTAGCGGCAGTGGTTAAATAACTAACATAACAGCACAGGGTGTAGGTACCGAAAAGCGGAGACACAACCCTCTGATGGCCATAGGGTATAACATATAGCTGAATCAGTTGCGATGAATTGTGGACACTTATAGAATACGTAGCATTAGTGTAGAGGGTGAAACAAAAACACATATTTCAGTTACATCTGAGTATAATGCGTATTGAAATTTAGTAGGACAAATTTTATGCGCAGCAATTTCAGAGGTATATTTAAAGTTTGTCGCTTAGCAGTCCATATGAAGTTTAAGCGTAAGCGTATATAGAAGTAAAAAAAAAACACAGCATATATAAAATCAAACAATATGGAATCAAAAGTTTAAGATTTTAAAAGTAAAAAATATAATACTATTATTTAAAATACTCATATATTAACTTTTTAATTGCATTGCAGTGCTGACTAATTGTATATAAGGGGGTAATCGATTCCAAATTCGTATGGCTTTAATATAGAAATGTTGATCTGAAAAAGCAGTCATGTTCTATTTGAGTAATACGGTTTCCTCTTTCTGACCTGAAGACGTTTAGTTTTCGGTAAAGATAATCCGGTTGTCGTGTGTATATTATCCTATGAAGGTATATTAAAGTTTTGCAATTTAAAAGATTCTCGAAGGTAAAACCAAAAATGAGTTTGGAATAATGAGATATTCTGGCAAATCTTGCAATACTATTAAAAACTACATTTAATTTACGCCTACTGGTTGCGTTTTGTTGTTTTGGGTATAGGTACGAATTTAGCATGCTTCCATTGAGTGGGTATTATTGATTTTGTTATTATAGAATTAAACAGGTGGGTGATATATGGTAAAATAGTAGGAAATAAAATTTTTATAGATTTTGGATGGACTTCATCACAGCCAATAGCATTGAACTTGATGCTTAGAAAACTTTGAAATATTTTAGTTTCAGTGAAACATCTAAAATAAAATGAATTTGGATCTTTTATACTGGCATGGTTCTTGTAATAAGCAATATCAGCCGTAGACGTTCGTAAAGTCGTAAATTTGCTGTTCAAATCATTAACATCTAAATCATCTGAACTATCTACTGCTTTTCCAATAATTCCAACATTACGTATTTCACTCCATCTCGCCTTACTATCTAAGCAATTTTTAAATTTTGTTTTAAAGTATAATGTTTTGGCAATTGTAATGCTTGTATTGACTTTACTTCTTATTGTACGGAAAGCAGAATGCAGTTCAGAGGTAACAATGTCTCCCATTATTATGTACAATCTTAATTAATCAAATTCATTTAGCTATGTCAGTCCGTCCGTCCGTCTGTCCGTAAACACGATAACTTGAGTAAATTTTGAGGTATCTTATTGAAATTTGGCATGTAAGTTCGTGGGCACTCATCTCAGATCGCTATTTAAAATGAATGAAATCGGACTATAACCACGCCCACTTTTTCGATATCGAAAATTTCGAAAAACTGAAAAAGTGCGATAATTCAATACCAAAGACGGATAAAGCGATGAAACTTCGTAGGTGGATTGACCTTATGACGCAGAATAGAAAATTAGTAAAATTGTGTACAATGGGCGTGGCACCGCCCACTTTTAAAAGAAGGTAATTTAAAAGTTTTGCAAGCTGTAATTTGGCAGCCTTCCTTACTTGTTTTTCTTTTTCTTTATGCCTACTGCTTATTTAGTTTTCACAATCCTGCCTTTGCTTAACTTATATTTTAGGAACGCAAGCAGAGGGGGTATTCCGGGTAAATTTGCAGGTTAATACTTGAATGTTTGTTTTTGGTTTTATTTTAGAGAAATTGAGTTGCGCTTAGCAACACGAAAAATAAGCAGTAGATCCGTTGTTTTTGGTGTTGTCCTTTTCTATGGATCTATATATGTATGATTTTAATATGGGCTCAACAGTTAATTTTAACCGTATGTTTATACATAAGGTTGATAGGTTAGGTTAGGTTGAACCGGCCAGGTCCATGAGGACTTCACATAGACTGACTGAGTCCGTAGTGTTACCAGAAGTTGGTTTTAACGACCAAACTGAAAAACCCTATCAAAACCCAGGACCTATGTTATAAAATACCTCCGTCCTCTTGGCAAATACTAGAAGCTTCCCAGGACTTAAGCCACTTGCTGCTTCTAGATCTGACAGCTGTATCACTCCTAATAGCTGGAGTCTTAGCCTGGCAAGTGCAGGGCACGAGCACAGAATGTGCTCGATCGTTTCCCCCTCCAGCCCGCACTTCCTACATCTGCTTTCACTGACCAAGCCTAATTTAAAGGCATGTGACGCCAGAAGGCAGTGTCCGGTCAGAATACCCGTCATGAGTCTACAGTCCTCTCTTTTTAATGATAGAAGCAACTTTGTTAGTCTAAGGTTGTAAGACGTACACATAATCTTCGACACTTTACAGCCCCGCGCTTGAACCCACGCCTTTCCCGCTTGGTCGATCATGTGCACCTCTCGCCTTCGCTTAATCTCGCCCAGTCTAATTGGGACGTCTACGGAGCAAGCTTCAAGGGATGCGCCCTTTTTAGCTAGTTCGTCCGCTTTTTCATTCCCATCTATTCCCATATGCCCTGGGACCCAATATAGATGTATGCTTCTCCCTGTCCCGATTCTCTCCAGAGACTGCTTACACTCTAACACACATTTAGAAGCTGTGCTATGCGAGATTATTGCCTTAATGCAGGCACCGAGCCTGGTTGCGGTTGTTAATGCAATGTTCTTTGCTACTAGGTCTACAGGTGGAATGTGCAGAATGGCATACAGTGCAGCCGCCGGGGTTGTTTTCAGGGATCCCGTAATGCTAAGCATCGATAGTCTGCATACCCCCTCTAATTTTTTGAGGTAGGTTGCTTTTTGTGTGGCTTTCCACCAAACAAGAACTCCATAGTATAGGATAGGGCTTACAATCGCTGTAAAAACCCAATTAGAAAGAGAGGGCGATAAGCCGACGTACACCCTAGCATTCTTTTACATGCATAAAGTGCCGTTGAAGCCTTCTTCACCCTCTCCTCCACGTTGACCTTCCATGACAGCGTACTGTTTAGGATGATTCCTAGATATTTTGTGTAAGGTTTCTCTTGTAAGGTCACCCCTCCTAACTTAGGCCTGGTCCAATTTGGGACCATGTACCTCTTTGTAAACAAGACCATATCCGTCTTCTCGGCATTGACTTTCAACATAAGGTTGATAAAAATATGTAAATTTTTTTTATTTTTTGGGTGCAAACAACGGGACGATAAATATATATATATGAATGTAATATGGAAGTATGTACTATGTATGTATATGATATGAAAATACGAATTCTACTTTTTGCCGCAATTAATTTTTTATGCTTATAATTTTTCTGTTAAGCAATCCTGCATCGAGCTCTTTTTTTCAAGGCGAAGGGGTATTGCGGGACATTATTGGCAAGTACACTTACGGTAAAAAAAAAGCTGAGGAGAATGTTTTCCCTGTTACAGCGTTTCTACAGTAACTACAGCTTCGTAACGAAACTTTTTAGTTAATGCACCATCGACAATTCCTTAACTCATTATGTGGTATGTTAAGGGGAGAAAGCTAGAAAGTCCCTAGCAGTTTTCGTAAAAACATCAATGTCAGCTGTAGTGACTGTGGAAACGCCGTAACAGGGAAACAATTTTCCTCGGTTTTTGTTTTTTGGCCGTAAGTGTATATACTACCAATTATAGCGGTCTTTTAGATTTGCTATTGTGCTAGCACAATAAACATTAGCATGTATGGAATAATATTTTATTTTTAAAGTACAGTAGAATCGGATTATCGGAAAGATAATCGTTCGGCTAAGTTGACTGAGATTGAGCGTCCACGTCCCGCTCTGAGCTCATACATTTTTTCAAATCCAACCGCTTATTTGACAATAAAAGCAAGTGCGGGTATTAACCTATTTTTGTGTTATTGTCAAAGGTGGGTGGTGTTTTTGACGTCAGCATTGACGACATTGAAAATAGGAACGACGATCAAATTACGGAAGACGACGAAGATTGCAGAGTGTACGATAATGATAACGAAGAATCAGCTATCGGACAAGATACGCAACGACAGAAAGTGAGTTTTTCGGAAGCAGTTGGATGCATCAATACCTTGAATAAGTGGTATGAGATCAATAATGATGCAAATCAGATATCAGATCTTACTAATATGCGGGCGAAAATTGTCAAAAGCTATTACACAAAAGAAACAAAAAGCAAACAAGTCTCGCCTGCTTCTTTAAATAAGCTTTTACAGAGCAGACATATTAATTTATTCACATTGTAAATATCGACGTGTCAATACGAAAAGTAAGACTTTCAAATTTGTTTACAAAGAAATCCTATGAAAAAATTTTGAAAGTGTTACTTCTCGTATTGGCACGTCGATAGTTGCAATGTGAATTAATTAATATGTCTGCTCTGTTATCTTGAAATCAACCAGTACAAATAAAATATAGGTTTATGCTGTGTAATGATTAGAACTAAGTCATTAAATAAATTCAATGCGTTATATCCCAAAAACTATGTTTATTACTATATTTTTTCAAATTTGAAAACCGTTTGGAAAAGTTAATATTTCGAAAAAGTAAAATACCCTCGGGACGTTTTGGTTAACTGTTTCGCGATTCTACTGTATTTGCTTTTTTTCTTTTCTTTCTTTTTTTCCACTAAGGCAACTCTATACTTGTTAAGATACAACTTACCCCAATATATATATTAGGGGGTTAGAGTGGGTACCTTGTGTTACATTCATATATCTTGCATGCATTCTAAACGTTTCTCGCGCTGCAGTGCATTCGACACTCTGCTTATGTCGTAAGTACGAATGTGTTTATAATAACCAATGTCAACATGATTACGTTCCTACAGGCAGGCAAGCAAGCGAAGCGCGTGCGATATATGAGCCACGCTTATCCACCAGCGACCGTGTGAACGGTTGCTATGCACAAACGTTTACTTCGTTCATGCAATATGTATGTACGTATGTTTAGTATATAGGAGCTTTAGTACATAAGAATTTGTTTACAATATTTTAGTATAAATAAGCCGACATTTTCTGAATAAAGTGAATTCAATCTTGGTGCCGCTTCAATGGCACTTCCCTAATGCATTGTCTTTATATTGACACCCTACATGGGGATCCTACCGCCACTACATGGCGATCCTGCCATACTGCTGAAAATAAACCGGCAGTCTCCTTATCATCCTTTGAGCTGCTGAATTAAATCGGCAGCCTCCCTTGTCTGCTGCTTGAAGTATAGGCATACTTCCTCTAAAAATCCTTAAACTTTTGAAAGCATCTCGCAAAACCTGAAGCAGGACAACCACCTAATGATTGGGGGAGAGTCCAATGCAGGAAATTGCAATTGGATTAAAGGCGAGGAGAACCTTTTTACGAAATATCTGTGGAAAAAGTTTACTTTCTGCAAAGCAGTCCAAGGCATCAACTTTGCAACGGCAAATGGTATAGTCAATGCAATGGGGCGGATCACAGCGACAGTGACAACAAGGGTGCAATTCAAATTTTAAAAATTCTCGAATACCACAAGAAGGAAAAATATTTTTGGTCTTTAATACTGATTGCATTCTCGTTATTAAATTAAATGTTTGCAACTGCAAGACCACTACTGTCCATCAACACGTCCACCGCCGACGCATAACGAAGCGGAATAAACGTGGAATAAACCATATGCGCTATACAACTTGTTGGAGGTTGACCAGGTCCCCGAAGACCAAATCAAAAATAGCATTCTAATTACTGTGTCGGACGATTGTTGGAATAAGCAGATATAGCAGATTATGTATTTATTATATAGGTATTTGTAAGATTATAATAGAAACATTTGGCAACCTAACGGCTGCCAGTTTACGGGCAAAAAGTAGATTTTTGCCAATAAATTTAAGAATTTTTTTCCCTCTAACTTTTTTTTTCAAATGAATGATATTAGTCAAGAACAATTTGACGCAATATTCTTGCGTTGTAGCAAATTAATTGAGGAAGAGGAAAAAAAATTAGAAAAAGTAGTAGCAAAAGCAGTAGAAGTAAAAACAGTAGAAATTATTAAACAGGGCCCTAAGGCAATTACCATAGAAGAATATAGGCGCAGAACAAAACCAAAGGTAGAGGAACCTAAGATTCCCAAGCCTGCTAGGAGCAAAAGAAAGAGAGGAGGAAAAAGACGCTTCCCAAGGCAGTCGGTTCTATGTACCGGAGCGACTCGGGATTTTTCCCGACTAAGGACTGTCATTTCAGTGTGACCCCATTTAATTTGTTGCGTCCCTCCCACAAATTGTCATCCTCCCAGCAGCTCCTTGTAGCAGGACTGCTCCATATTCTCTTACTCCAGGAAGGCATCGAATCCAATCCGGGTCCGTCTCCTGACCCCGGTCCTGAGAAATGGTTTTGCTTTTTAGGACGGTCATACTCTGTTCAGTGTGTCTCGTGCAAGGGATGGTTGCATGGGATAGGTTTTTCTGGGCTTGATCCCAAAACCCGACGTCCACGTAACTTTTATAAATCTTTTGTGGCTCCTTGCTGTTCACGCCCAAGGGCGTCCCGTAGTCTACGCCTAAGCGCCCCCCACTACCTTCCAGCAGCCCCGCTGCTCAGCAAGCCACAACAAGTACCCGCTGCTGCGCGCGCCCCACGGCGCCAATAACTCAAACAGCTGCTACCACTCATAACTACTACCTTCGTAGTAGAGTCGGTAGCAATGCTGAACATCAGCCTCTGCCCCCGTCTTCCCCCCCCCCCCCCCCACCCTCCTCTTTTCCGGCAGCAATCGTGCAGGTCAGGGAAACAGACTCTTAGTCCCTACCTCCGTTTGCGCCGTTTGCCAGCACAGAATATATAGGTTTGCGACATCCGCCCAATGCAGCTCCTGCCTTGGGTGGTGCCACTTTCCTAGATGTTCTGGTCTCCGCAACGGCAACCCCGACGGGTTTCATCGCGCCATGTTGCCAGGTCGCAAACCCAAATCATCCGGGTACCCCAATGCTTGCCCAAGGACGCCCAGTCCCAGGGCCACAACAGCAATTGCGTCCTGGCCTTCCACAACCCAGGCGTAGTCACCCGTCACTTACCCCCAGAGTGGCGGCGTCTCCCCTTATGCACTTCAGAATTCTGCAGTTCTGTAATGGACTAACTGGGAAGTTTACGGAGATAGTCGATTTCATGAAGCGGCACAACATCCGCATTGCTGCAATTCAAGAGACTAAACTCACAGCAAGATCTGCATTGCAGACCTGCTCTGGGTATAATGTCCACAGGAAAGACCGCGAAAGCGGAAATGAAGGCGGTTTCGCGTTTATCATACACCACTCTGTGCAATATTATATATTTGATCCTGGCATCGACCGCAGGGACAATGTCTTAGAACGTCAAGGCCTATCTGTCCGGTCAGGCGATGCAAACCTAGAAATCATCAACATCTACATCCCTCCTGCCACCTGTTGCCCCAGTGGATACCGCCCTAATATCAGAGCCTTACTCACTGGCAACAATCGCATTATCTTAGGCGATTTCAATGCCCATCACGATCTATGGCACTCAAACTTGCGGGCGGACAGTAGGGGTGAGATGTTGGCGGATCAAATAGAAGAAACGACGTTTTGCACAATAAACGGAGACGCCCCCAGACGTATGGTAGGAAGCTGTCACAGTTCGCCAGATATCTCAATCGTGAGCGCAGAACTCGTAAACTGCGTCAACTGGCAGCCGATGGTAACATTGGCATCCGACCACCTGCCCATACTTATTTCGCTCGAGCGTACCGCCGTCTTCATCGTCACCGAAAAACGCACTTTCATAAACTTCAAAAAAGGAAAGTGGGAAGAATATAAATCTTTTACAGACAACCTCTTTGCTGCCCTCCCTATCCCGACCGATGCCCGCCAAGGGGAGCGTACCTTCCGTAAGGTCATTGAATCCGCCTCGGCACGTTTCATTCCCGCCGGAATCCGGCCCACTTCCCGGCGGAGCCCGCAAACTTAGCTTGAACGTGACCTTATAAGACAGCTTGATCCAGGCGACCCCCAAATAAGGGATATAAACCAACGCATCAGATTGCTTGTGGACGAACACAAGCGGGCAAACTAGGAGGAGCACCTAAGAGATTGTAACCTCTCTACCGGTGTGGGTAAACTTTGGTCCACCGTAAAGTCCCTATCGAATCCGACTAAGCACAAAGACATAGTTTCCATCGCCTTTGGCGACAAAGTGCTGTCGGATGCGAAAAAATGCGCTTTAATGTTGGGTTTTTGACGCCAACCATTTTTTTGTATTGGATGATACTCACGCTTGTGGGTATGCAGCCCTATGTGCGCACCCACAAGCAACACACGCCACAAATAAATTTTCCTTGTTTGCTTAGATTTAGTTGGCTTTTTTATTTAAAGTAAATTTTAGTTGTCTTTTTATTATTTCACTTTACAAACGTTTTCTAACTTTTTTTCTTAGTTACACTTTTCGTTCAAATACATGTTTCTCTTTTTAGTTTATCAAATTTGGTTTCTATCTTTCTATTTTCTAATCTTTACCTTAATTTTCTGCACCATTTAGATTTTTTCCAACCGGTCACTGCCAAAGTCAAAAACGAATTCACCCGGGTTCGTTTCTTTACCCACGCTCAGCGGCCATAATTTTTATTGCTGAATGCAATTGGTCCTGCTGACAGCGATGCCACTTGCACTGAGGGGTGTGTTTAGTGCGTAAAGGCGGGTAACGCAGTGCGGTTATAGCGCGAGCGCTCTCTGCCGACAATATATAATGCATTCTACGGTCGACAAAGATAGACGGAGGGCCAATAGACACGCACATAAACACAAATTCAGCGCGTCACCAATCACCATCACTGCTAAAGAGGTTGAGGACGCCATTGGTCGCGCTAAACCATCCAAAGCAGAGGGCCCAGAAGGCATAGCCATGCCGATGCTTAAAAGCCTAGAGAAAGAGGGTTTCAAATATTTAGCGCATGTCTTCAACCTGTCTCTTTCCACCTTTGTCATACCCGAGAAATGGAAAATGGCCAAGGTGGTCCAGCTACTAAAGCCTGGGAAACCAGCTAACATAGAAGAGTCGTATCGTCCGACATCTCTCCTATCGCCAGTAGCAAAGACGCTTGAAGCCATTTTGCTCCCTTATTTCCAAGCAAATTTGCAGCTAGCCTCTCATCAGCATGGCTTCAGAAAACTCCATAGCACTACCACCGCGCTAAATGCCATTAGCACCCAGATAAATTGCGGTTTAAATCAATACCCCCACCATAGAACAGTACTCGTAGCGCTAGACCTATCAAAAGCTTTTGATACGGTCAACCATGGCTCGTTGCTGCAAGACCTGGAAGGGTCTACCCTTCCCCCATGTCTTAAAACGTGGACCGCAAATTATCTGGGTGGTCGGCAGGCATCGGTGCAATTTAGAAACGAAACATCAAAACCAAGGAGAATTAAACAAGGGGTGCCACAGGGTGGTGTCCTATCCCCACGTTTGTTTAATTTCTACATATCTAAGCTACCTTCACCACCGGAAGGAGTCACAATAGTTTCCTACGCCGATGACTGCACAATAATGGCCACAGGCCCAGGACCAAAGATCGATGAGCTATGCAATAAAATAAATGGCTACCTCCCTGATCTCTCCAGCTTTTTCGCCTCGCGAAACCCGGCTTTATCACCGACTAAATCTTCCACGACCTTATTTACAACATGGACATCCCAAATTTCGACCATTTTGAACATCCACGTCGATGGCACTACGCTACCGACTGTCCTACACCCCAAAATCTTGGGTGTGACGTTTGATCAGGATCTACATTTTGGTGAGCACGCAGCCGCAATTGTTCCGAGAATTCAGAGCCGTAACAAAATCCTCAAATCCCTCGCTGGCAGTACCTGGGGAAAAGATAAAGAAACGCTCATGACTACATACAAAGCAATTAGCCAGCCGATTACGTGCTACGCGTCACCCATATGGTCGCCAAGCCTAAAAATTACCCACTGGAAGAAGCTACAGGCCTGCCAAAATACAGCTTTCAGAAATGTCCCCAGAACACCATCTGCATAATGAGGCGAGAATACTCCCCATCAGGGAGAGAAATGAGATACTGACCAAACAGTTCCTGTTGAATACCCAGAAACCTGAGCATCCCAACAGACATCTGATTGATGAACCAGCACCGCCTAGGGGCTTAAGGAGTCATCTCCGTAAGCATTTTGAGGAAATACGGCACCTGAGAACCCAGCCGTATGAAGCGGAAAAACACAAGCTGGTCCTTGGTGAACTCCATAGACAGGCGTCGGACCTTTATGTCGGGAATTGCCCGGTGAATCCAGTACTTGAAGAAAAATATCCAGAACTCGCAGAAGAGGGACGCATACTCCCCAGGGAAACGCGTGTCACTCTTGCTCAACTCCGTTCTGGATACTGTAACAGGTTAAACTCTTACTTATCCAGAATCAATCCCGACATACAAAATGTATGCCCCGCTTGCAATGTGTCCCCACATGACACCAACCATCTCTTCAATTGTAATGTGGAACCAACGCCTCTAACACCCCTTTCCTTAATGTCCACCCCTGTTGAAACGGCAAGTTTCCTTGGACTCCCGTTAGAGGATATTGATGACAATTTGTGATCGGTCGCGGCTATTAGATGGGGCGAGGCATTGCTACAACAACAACAACAACAGGAGGAAAAATATTCAACTTTAGAAGAGGAGTAGCGATCTTATATCAGAAAATTTTGTAAGAAAAATTAGAAATATCAAAAATGTTAAATTAAACAAATTTTTCCTTACTTACTACTTAATTGGCGCTTAACCGTCTAAACGGTTATGGCCGTCCAACAAGACGCGCCAGTCGCTCCTTCGGTCCGCCAACCGGCGCCAATTGGTCACACCAAGGGAGTTTAAATTGTTTTCCACCTGGTCCTTCCAACGGAGTGGGCGCCGCCCTCTACTTCTGCTTCCATAGGCGGGTTCCGATAGAAACACTTTCTTGGCCGGAGCATCATCTTTCATTCGCATAGCATGGCCTAGCCAGCGCAGCCGCTGCGTTTTAACTCGCTGGACTATGTTGATGTCTGCGTATAGCTCGTACAGCTCATCATTAAATCTTCTTCGGTACTCGCCATCGCCAACGCGTAGAGGTCCATAAATCTTTCGAAGAACTTTTCTCTCGAACACTCCCAAAGCCGCTTCATCTGCTGTTCTCATGGTCCATGCTTCTGACCCATATAGCAGGACGGGTACGATAAGTGACTTGTAGAGTATGATTTTCGTTCGCCGAGAGAGGACTTTACTTTTCAATCGCCTACCTAGTCCAAATTAGCATTTATTGGCAAGATTGATTCTTCGCTGGATTTCAGTGCTGATGTTGTTGCTAGTGTTGATGCTGGTTCCCAAATAAACGAAATCTTTTACTATTTCGAACTGGCTGCCAACAGTAGCGTGGTTGCCAAGGCGCATATGCGCTGACTCTTTGCTCGATGATAGCAGGTACTTCGTTTTGTCCTCATTCACCATCAAACCCATCTTTGCCACTTCTTTTTCCAGTTTGAAGTAAGCGGAGCTAAAAGCGCGGGTGTTGGGTGTTTAGGCCGATGATATCAATGTCATCAGCATATGCCAGTAATTGCACGCTTTTATAGTATATTGTTCCAGTGGGTTTAAGTTCGGCAGCTAGTATAATTTTCTCCAGCATCAAATTAAAGAAATCGCACGATAGGGGGTCACCCTGTCTGAAACCTCGTTTAGTTTCGAACGGCTCGGAGAGTTCCTTCCCAATTCTGACTGAGCTGATGGTGTTGCTCAACGTCATTTTGCACAGCCGCATAAGTTTTGCGGGGAAACCAAATTCAGACATAGCAGCATATAGGCAGCTCCTTTTCGTGCTGTCGAAGGCGGGTTTAAAGTCGACGAAGAGGTGATGTGTGTCGATTCTTTTTTCACGGGTTTTTTCCCAAGATTTGGCGCATTGTGAAAATCTGGTCGATGGTAGATTTACCAGGTCTGAAGCCGCACTGATAAGGTCCAATCAGCCGGTTCACAGTGAGCTTCAATCTTTCGCACAATACACTTGAAAAGACCTTATATGCGATATTGAGAAGGCTGATTCCACGATAGTTGGTGCATTTTGCATTTCTTGTGGATTGGGCAAAGAACACCTAGATTCCAACCGTCGGGCATGCACTCTTCCGCCCATATTTTGCTAAGAAGCTGCTGCATGCGCCTTACCAACTCCTCGCCGCCGTACTTGAATAGCTCCGCAGGCAATCCATCAGCGCCCACGGCCTTGTTGTTTTTCAATCTGGATATTGTTATTCTAACTTCGTCATAATCGGGCGGAGGGGCATATATTCCGTCATCATCGATTGCGGGATCGGGTTCTTCATCTCTTCGTGGTGAATTGCTGCCTCCATTTAGGAGAACAGAGAATTGTTCCCTCCATAAACTAAGCACTCTCTGGACATCAGTTACAAGGTCGCCGTTTTCGTTCCTACAGGAGTTTTCGCCGGTCTTAAAACCTTCCGTCTGTCACCGTATTTTTTGGTAAAATTTTCGGGCGTTATTCCTGATGGCTAGCAGCTCAAGCTCCTCGCACTCACGCCTTTCTGCTTCTGCTTTTTTCTTCCTGAAAAGGCGTCTCGCTTCCTTTTTCAACTCACGATAGCGTTCACACACTCCTCTTGTCACGCTCGCTTTTAACGTAGCCCTGTGGGCAGCGTCTTTTCTTTCAGTTGCAACGCGGCATTCTTCATCGTACCATTTGTTTTTTCGTGGTCGCCGGTAACAAATTTTTTCCTCGGCGGCAGTACGTAGTACTTTGGAAATATGCTCCCACTGCTCCGGTGTTCCTTCAGGATGAGTTGTGCTCTCAGAGAGCAGGTGTGAGAGTCGAGTTGCGAAATCATTGGCAGTCTGTTGTGATTGAAGCTTTTTGACGTCTACCTTCCCTTGTGTTTTTTGTTCCTTGATTTTAGCCCCGTTGAGGCGGGTGCGTATTTTGGCTGCAACGAGATAATGGTCCGAGACGATGTTAGGTCCTCGGATCGTGCGCACATCTAAAACACTGGAGGCATTCCGTGCGTCTATCACAAAGTGATCGATCTGATTGCGAGTATTTCGATCAGGAGACAGCCTTGTAGCTTGGATGGCGGTGATGTCTGATTTTGCTTTGAGGAGGACATAAACTAGCCGGGCATCTGCACCAATCCCATTCAGGGAGCGGACGTTCAAGGTGCATGCCCTCAACTCATTGTCCTTCAAACGTTTGCCATGGTCGCCATCAATAGAGAGTGTATTTATCTGAAGCTTGTTGTTATATTTCATTGGAGATGGCTTTACGTGGCGGGTCCCAAGCCCAGCGCACAACCCGCTCAGCGGGGGTGAAAATATTACTTGGCACGTTTATATAGCGAGCCCCTTGCTCCAAGACAGACGCCCGCTGGCAGCTGCACCTAGAGGTTTACAGACGCTGCCGATGAGATATCCCCCGGCTAGCCCTTAAACATCCGTTTAGCGGCTACCCAGAGGATACTTGGCCGCAAGCGACCGGCAGTAGTGAGCTGCTTGAACCGCATGCAAAAGAATCGCTCTGGCCATTCCCAGGTGAATGGCGGTCAGGAGCTTTCCCCACTTTCGTGGACTTCTACACACTGCTCCACCCTCCATTTTTTTTCCTTAAGAATAAACATTTTTAGAAATAAACCTTTTAAATAATAACTCTTATAATGCTAACTAAATAAGGAAAAAACAATAAAAGTAAAATGGAATGCTTAATATAATAAACATAAAAAAAAACAAAGAAATAAGCATAAATTAGCAAAAAAAAATTATCAAAATTAATTTCCTTGAAGACGGTTACCGAAGTGTAACCGAAATATATAGAATAAAAAACCAGTGCTTTCATCACGGATATCGACCTAAAGCCGGCAAAACATATATAATATCTAAAACAACAGGTCGCCAACAACAATAGTAAAAAATTTTAAAATATTGTGGTTTGCGGATTTAAAATTTTTTTTTTCACCCTGCTTATTTTATGTTCTGATGTACAATAAATGTAAGACTGTTTGTGCTCGTTTTGATATTTATTTTATTTTATGTGATACACCGTATATTTTATTTCTATAGTTTTGCAACGCGCCCGATATTTTGTATTATTAATTTTACATGTAGAATGTATGTATTTCTTTGTTTGTTTGTTTTAATGGTGTGTTCAATGTATACTTATTATTAACAATTTATGAGCATAACACCGGCTTATAATAATTGAATATTGAAGAAAGAAACATTTACCGACATATTGCGATGCTACCATTTCGAAAACCGCCACGTAATCATCATCAGGCAATTTCGTAATGTTATCAAAGGTTTCACCGAGATTAGATTAGATAAGATTTTTATTACGGCCAGAAGCCTAATTCGTAATTTAGAATATATTACAGTTTTTTATCGTATAGCTAAGGTTTTACAATATTCATATAATTTTGTTTTAAATACTGTTATTTCGTTGCAACTTTTTATATCCATAGGCAGATCACTGTAACTTTTCAGACCCTTGTATTATATACTGTTAACTCTTTGTATGATTTCATAATTTATTTTTAGCTCGGCTATATCATCCTCATTGATATTCCTCCTTGTTATTATCATATATTTAGTTTTATTAATATTTAGTTTCAGTCTATTACCACACAACCATTTAGAAAAGTTATTTAGTTCATGTTGTATTTTGGCAAGTGCAGTATTAATATTATTTTCACTTATCATAATTAATGCATCCACAAAAAGTCTAATTTCACAACCTTCGATAGCATTGACTATGTCATTTATGTATATAAGAAACAGTATGGGTGCCAATACTGAGCCTTGAGGTAACCCTATGGGTACCTCTAATTCATCCGACGTCACAGCATTTATAACTGTTTTCTGCTTTCTCTGCTTCAAATAGTTGCGGAACCATTTCAGTCCAATATCAGTTATGCCAATCCGCTGCATTTTTTTATTAATGTCTGTATTTATTCCTTTGTGCCAATTCTCTGTCATATCATTTATTCATTAACTTGATATGCACTTCTTTCTCGTAGGTTAAACTTTCCATAGCCTGAATCATTATATTATTAATTAATTCAATTTTTACATCAATTGATAAGTTTATAGTAAGGCTGAAGTTAAATGATCTAAGGATGCTTATGAAAATATCACTATTATATTTGTCCCAAGCTATGATTTTCTTGGTCAGTCTCATCTTGTATACTTTGGCCGTTTTAATATTAAATTTTATAGTTTCATGATCAGATATTTTGTATTCCTGCAAATTATTACAGAGAATTTCATCCGAGTTTGAAAATAAAAATCAACTTTTGATTCACTTGTATCTGTGATTCGCGTATTAAATTCTATTTTTTGGCTGATACCCATCACAGCAAATATATCATTTAATTTAGTACTATATGTTGAAATGCAGTTCATGTTAATATTAAAATCACCGACTACTATATTATGGTTATTTTTTTCATATTTATCAATTAGAATTTCATTTAGGTATTCTACAAAAGCTGCATCACTAGTGCTTGGCGAGTGGTACAGAACTCCAATCTGCCACTTTTTATCAACCTTTTTCAGTTTTATTACAATGCACCATACGTTTTCATTTATATTATCATTATAGATTACTTTAACATCAATGTACTATGTACATAAACTAACACACCTCCTGTGTGCCTGCTATTGGAATCACCTCTTATCATTTTATAGGTTGCTATTTTTAATTCATTGTTTAGAATATCTTTGGTTGTACATGTTTCAGAGCACAGTATGATGCCTGGTCTATGAACTTCCGCCAACACTTCCAACTCTGATTTGTTAGCTACTAGGCTATTTATGTTTAAATAGATGCATTTAAAGTCATTGTTGATGCCCTTTGTGGATCTTTTTTGGTACTTTGATACCTTACGTTGCATAACATTAGCATGGTCCAGGTGAGCCAGTGGTCTTATTGTTAGTTGCTAATACCCCAGCCTTTGTTTTTTTACATTTAAGTGTTTTAAGTAGACATGGCAATGTCTGCTATTGCACGGGTGATTGGTAACAAGCCCTAGATTTAATTTCGCATTAGCTCTAATACAATTTATGCACATGTTTCGAATCGCGAATCACACAGTGAAACTGCAGTTGCCTTAACCACTAGGCTATCCTGCTTGTAGTTGTTTCCTTGCTTAATTCAGTTTATCTCATTTCTACACTAACAACACAATTGAGACATTCTGTCTCCATTAATGTGCGTGTTATATAGATTTGTTTAAGTTTCTTTTTCGTTGCGAATGAGAAGCTTTGTAAACTCGGGCTCAGTTTTACATATTTATGTTTGCCTGTTTTAATGGTGTGTTCAATTTATTCTTATTATTAAGAATTCATGAGCTTAACACCGGCTTATAATAATTGAATATTCACTGTGTTCTTCTAAGAAAAACTGTAAAGAAAGAAAGAAACATTTACTGGCATATTGCGATGGTACCATTTCGAAAACCTGGTGTTACATACATATATCTTGTATGCATTCTAAACGTTTCTCACGCTGCAGTGCATTCGACACTCTGCTTATGTCGTAAGGATGAATGTGTTTATAATAAGCAATGTCAACATAATTACGTTCCCACAGGCAGGCAAGCAAGCGAAGCGCGTGTGATATATGAGGCACGATTATCCACCAGCGACCGTGTGAACGGTTGCTATGTACAAACGTTTACATCGTTCATGCAATATGTATGTACGTATGTTTAGTATACAGGAGCTTTAGTACATAAGAATTTGTTTACAATATTTTAGTATAAATAAGCCGAAATTTTCTGAATAAAGTGAATTCAATCTTGGTGCCGCTTCATTGGCACTTCCCTAATTCATTGTCTTTATATTGACACCCAACATGGCGATCCTACCGCCACTACATGGCGATCCTGCCATACTGCTGAAAATAAACCGGCAGTCTCCTTATCATCCTTTGAGCTGCTGAATGAAATAGGCAGCCTCCCTCGTCTGCTGCTTGAAGTATAGGCAGACTTCCTCTAAAAATCCTTAAACTTTTGAAAGGATCCTGCAAAACCTGAAGCAGGACAACCACCTAATCATTGGGGGAGAGTCCAGTGCAGGAAATTGAAATTGGATTAAAGGCGAGGAGAACCTTTTTACGAAATATCTTTGGAAAAAGTTTCTGCAAAGGAGTCTGAGGCATCAACTTTGCAACGGCAAATGGTATAGTCAATGCAATGGGGCGGATCACAGCGACAGTGACAACAAGGGTGCAATTCAAATTTTAAAAATTCTCGAATACCACAAAGGAAAGAAGGAAAAATATTTTTGGTCTTTAATACTGATTGCATTCTCGTTATTAAATTAAATGTTTGCAACTGCAAGACCACTACTGCCCATCAACACGTCCACCGCCGACGCATAACGAAATGGAATACACGTGGAATAAACCTTATGCGCTATACAACTTGTTGGAGGTTGACCGGGTCCCCGAAGAACAAATCAAAAATAGCATTCTAATTACTGTGTCGGACGATTGTTGGAATAAGCAGATACAGCAGATTATGTATTTATTATATAGGTATTTGTAAGATTATAATAGAAACATTTGACAACCTAACGGCTGCCAGTTTACGGGCAAAAAGTAGATCTTTGCCAATAAATTTAAGAATTTTTTTCCCTCTAACTTTTTTTTCAAATGAATGATATTAGTCAAGAAGAATTTGACGCAATATTCTTGCGTTGTAGCAAATTAATTGAGGAAGAGGAAAACAAATTAGAAAAATTAGTAGCAAAAGCAGTAGAAGTAAAAACAGAAGAAATTATTAAACAGGGCCCTAAGGCAATTACCATAGAAGAATATAGGCGCAGAACAAAACCAAAGGTAGAGGAACCTAATATTCCCAAGCCCGCTAGGAGCAAAAGAAAAAGAGGAGGAAAAAGATTCAACTTTAGAAGAGGAGTAGCGATCTTATATCAGAAAATTTTGTAAGAAAAATTAGAAATATCAAAAATGTTAAGTTAAACAAATTTTTCCTTACTTACTTACTTAATTGGCGCTTAACCGTCTAAACGGTATTGGCCGTCCAACAAGACGCGCCAGTCGCTTCTTCGCTCCGCCAACCGGCGCCAATTGGTCACACCAAGGGAGTTTAAATTGTTTTCCACCTGGTCCTTCCAACGTAGTGGGAGCCGCCCTTTACTTCTGCTTCCATAGGCGGGTTCCGATAGAAACACTTTCTTGGCCGGAGCATCATCTTTCATTCGCATAGCATGGCCCAGCCAGCGCAGCCGCTGCGTTTTAATTCGCTGGACTATGTTGATGTCTGCGTATAGCTCGTACAGCTCATCATTAAACCTTCTTCGGTACTCGCCATCGCCAACGCGTAGAGGTCCACAAATCTTTCGAAGAACTTTTCTCTCGAACACTCCCAAAGCCGCTTCATCTGCTGTTGTCATGGTCCATGCTTCTGCCCCATATAGCAGGACGGGTACGATAAGTGACTTGCAGAGTATGATTTTCGTTCGCCGAGAGAGGACTTTACTTTTCAATTGCCTACCTAGTTCAAAGTAGCATTTATTGGCAAGATTGATTCTTCGCTGGATTTCAGTGCTGATGTTGTTGCTAGTGTTGATGCTGGTTCCCAAATAAACGAAATCTTTTACTATTTTGAACTGGCTGCCAACAGTAGCGTGGTTGCCAAGGCGCATATGCGCTGACTATTTGCTCGATGACAGCAGGTACTTCGTTTTGTCCTCATTCACCATCAAACCTATCTTTACCGCTTCTTTTTCCAGTTTGGAGTAAGCAGAGCTAACAGCGCGTGTGTTTAAGCCGATGATATCAATGTCATCAGCATATTTATTTATTTATTTATTTATTATTTAAAGTCGACGACAAACTATGGTCGACTGCATAATATAAAAGATATATAAATATACAACTCAAAAGATAAAATTTAAGATAAATCGAGATTTCAACAATGTTATATTACAAACAAAGATATATTAATGAACATTACTCTTTAATTTCAGAATTTAATAATAATAAGAAATAAGATCTTATGCCGAAATCTTATACTGGCGGAATGCATCAGATTCCGCTCAGCATGATTTCGGAATGCAGTGGATTCCAATCTTCCTGTTGAAATGCAACAAGATTCCAATCAGCATGTCATGGGAATCCGGCAGTGCTAAGAGTAGTGTAATGAGGATACGCCATCACAAGGCATAAAAAAGTAACATGACCTGTGTTGTTGGAATGCACCGGATTCCAATCAGCTCGATGCCTGACCCATAAGATTATACTGCCGGAATGCATACGATTCCGGTCAGTGACTCATGAAAAAGCATGTTTTTTACGTTGCTGGAATGCACCAGATTCCAATCAACACAGTTCTGTCTTGTTCCTTCTTAATGATACATGTTGATAAATGTTCTTTCATCCTTAAGCGAGATAGTTCCTGTTTTTTATGGAAGGAATAAAATGCCGGCAAATTAAATTAGCTTGTATCTCTTAAATTTGATAGGCAAGTATTGCATTACGTATAGTGGCAAAAGTACATTCAAGACTGATACAGCTATACAAGTCATTGTAGTGCGCGCACCAGATAAGAAGAGGATTATTTTAAGCAAAGTTTCGTCGACAAAGGGGTAAATAGAAAGGAACGTAGTGTCTGGATACTCTAGGGGGAACCGCAAAAAACAAGCGGCTGAGAAGGTGCGCAGAATCAATTTCTCCAATAATGAGCTTATGGATGAACAATACCCCCACTAATATTCTCCGATTTTCCAGAGTGGGTAAGTTAATAAGAAGAAGGAAGGTGGAGAATTGAGTTCCAATTAAGGCCGCGCAATGCAAATATCAAAAATTGCTTTTGAACTGACTCAAGACGCTTTATATGCTTTTGAGAAACAGGGGACCAAACGCATGAGCAATACTCGAGTATTGGACGAACCAGCGATGTGTAAAGAACCTTAGTGAGGTACGGATCATCGAACTCTTTAGCCCATCTTTTAACAAATCCAAGTAAACCCAACGCTTTGTTCGCTATAGATGAAATATGCATGTTAAAATTCAATTTCGGATCAAAAAGGACACCTAGATCATTTGCAATAGATATACGCTCCAAAGGCGTACCATCTATTACATAAGATTACAATGCTGGTTTCATTCGGTGAAATGTCATATGCTTACATTTAGAGCAATTCAAAGCTAGTAAATTTGTTGTGCACCAATATGGGAACGAGTCCAAGTCGGCCTGAAGAAGATCCAAGGAACTCAAATCGGTAGGACAGTAAGTGTAGCAAAGTTTTACATCATCCCCATACATTATAGTATGGGAATATAATAATGTCTGTGGCAAGTCATTAATGAAAAGGGCAAAGAGCAAAGGGCCTAGATGACTTCCCTGGGGTACGCCGGAGGAAACTACGAACGATTCCGACAGATTGCACTTGAACAGGACTTTTTGGGTCCGGTTAGAAAGATAGCTTTTCAGCCACATTAATAGGTGAAACGGAAAGCTCAGTAAATCAAGCTTATGAATAAGTAACTCATGGTTGACGGTATCAAATGCTTTGCTGAAGTCCGTGTAGATGACATCCGTTTGCTTGTTCGTTAAAAATCCCTCCATAACTATAGAGGTGAATACAAGCAAATTTGTAGTGGTTGACCTTTGACGAATAAAACCGTGTTGGCATGGAGATAAAAGACTAGAACACTGATATTGGAGTTGACTGGTAACAATCTGTGCAAAGACTTTAGGAATGACTGAAAGTTTAGCAATACCCCTGTAGTTTTCAACTTTTGACCTACTACCTTTTTTATGCAGGGGTATAATAAAAGACTGTTTCCAAAGTGCCGGGAATGACGCAGATCCCAGAGATAGCTCAAATAATTTTAAAATAGGCTCATACATGTTTTCGGCGCAGTACCTAAGCACGCAACTAGGGACACCGTCCGGTCCCGGAGAAAAGGTGGGCTTCAAAGATTGAAGACTCTGAAGAACAATATTACCATCAATAGCAGGATTCCTAATGGAATTCGAGCTATCTAAGCGATAGGGATATTGACCGGAATGAAAACCACTGGATGAATACGTGGACTTAAAGAACTCAGAAAATAGCGCAAGCTTTTTTACCTCCAAAGCTTAATGAGGAAGGATACCCAGAAGTTTTCCGCTTTGAATTTACGAAACTGTAAAACTTTTTTGGATTTCTAAAAAATTGGGCTTTACAACAACTCAAGTAATTTTTATAACAAAGCTGATTAAGACGGTGAAATTTAGAACGAGCTATTAGATATTTAGAGAGGTCTGCAGATGCTCCAGATTTCTTGAATCTCTTATAAAGCCTAGATTTAATGTTATTAAGTCTGATAAGTTGCCTTGAAAACCAAGGGGGCTTATTCGAACATAGGGTATAGCGAGTAGGAATGCAGGTATCAAAGAAGCCATCAAGCGTACTGTAAAATATAGAGATAGCCGAATCGACATCAGTGCAAGCATAGAGATCCGACCAATCATGGGAAGCCAACAGATCACTGAGCATAATGAAATTCGCTTTGTAGAAGCATCTAGATCAGGGACGAGACTGTACTTGAATCCTACGGGGTAGGATGATATCAAGTGATATCTCTAGCGTAGGGCGAAGAGGGTCTTCTGGAAGGGATAAAGGTGGTATTTGCGTAAGGGCAGTACCCAACGAGCCATCCACAAATACTAAATCCAGCATTTTATTTCCACTATTTGGAACATTGTTAATCTGTAAAAGAGATGAGTCTAACAAGCAATTGAGAAACTCATGTTGAGCAGTGGGAGTTAAAAAGTTTGAATCACTTATATTAACCCAACTAACTGTTGGCAAGTTAAAGTCACCAACAACAACAAGTCGATCGTTATCTCCCAACTGCGAATGCAAGTCGCAGATGGCCGAGCTATGACTAGCATAAACATCCATATCCGAACGAGGTGGTATATACGAACAGCAAACAATTACGCTATAGCTACCGAATGAAAGCCTAACTGCTATGAATTCGATATGAGAGATATTGTCCAGCGAAATCAACTCAGATGATAAGGACACCTCCCGCTCTAGAGATGCGATCTCGCCGATAAACAGCATATTTATTTGAAAAAACCTCAGAATTGTAATTATCAGGCTTTAGCCAGGTCTCCATAAAAGCTACAACGTGTGCAGAAAAGTTGAAAGAATTAAGGAAGAATGGAAAAAGTTTTGATCGTAAACCACGAACATTTTGGCAATTAATGAGAAAACGGGACAGATCAGCAATTACCTTTGTGTTGTTATTACTGTGTTCGTCATACCGTTTTTTGGCTGTAATAAAACAGGTTCGGCCGTCGCCTTTCTTGTGAACAAGTGAACCACAGTATGCTTAGGCCAAAAAGAGGAATCAAGTACCTTATCGAAATATTCATCTGAAAGGGATATTTTAAATGAGGAGATGTCTCTCTCATATTTAAAGTTAAATTTATACACATTGATGTTACTAGTGGGTGCGACACCAAGTTTAGAGCAAACGTAATGAGCAATATCATTTTCGGTAAGCGAGGCGTCGGGACACAAATACAGCCCTACGAGGTGGCACGGCAGTGACCTGCAAAGGAGTAGCGGATAGCGCACCAGAGAGCTGGGAAGGTGCGGCCGTTATAGAACAGTTGACAGAAAACGCATTGCTTGACCTAGCGTTGGTTATCGAGCCCGTCAAAGAAGTACTATTTTTTTCAGGTACACTTGTATCGCTAGCAACAACCCCAGTATCGGTAACTGTTATTGTTGGAGCTAAAGATACCGGTGGAGGTGCAGCATGAATTGGGGAGTCCAGCGAAATCAACATTGGTGACGTAGAACAAACAGCAGCAAAGGTACCACTATTAGTTCGTGCATCGTTTAATTTGCCAGAGATCGTCTCACTGGAAGTCTCGACACAGCCTTGTGGAGATTCCTGAGCTGCATTGTTCATAACGTCTTTGGTAAGCCTGTTCGTATCAGTCAACGCGGTTGAAGGGACATTCGTAGGAGGACAGCTTTGCCCCTGACTAGAAGACAAGTTGGAGTCATTGTTGGGCATACATTTCTTACGTTTTGGGGATTCAGATATCACTTTAAATTTTTTAAAGTGAGCCTCCATCGTTTTGAATCTTTCGTTAAGGTCACGAAACCCAATAAAAATGTTGTTGAACTCTCTCTAAGTTTGCCTCATAAAAGCTCGCATGTCATTTTCTACGGAACGACAATCATGACATGTCCAGTTCAGTCCAATTTTGCTGGATATTAGGTCAACCACCCGACCACCTATGTGAGAGAAACCGGCACAGATAACATGAGCCATATTATCACAGAGCCAACAACAAACATAAGTATCACCACGGGAAATTTTCTTTTGATTGGTGCACTTCTTGACACAGCAATCCAACATAATTGCAAAGTTAAACAAACCCAAAAGAAAAATAGGCAAAAGAAACTATAAATATAGGATAAATTGAACAGCTGTTCAAAAAATATGGGCGAGAGTTATTTTGGAGCACTGGATGCAAATCGCAAGACAGCGTATAGCTAGCAGCGAACACAACAGAAAGCAAAAAGGGCACACAATGATTTGCTAATAGCAGCTACCAACAAAAAGGTATGCAGTTATCACAAATTTCTGTGAAAATCTACGATATATGAACACACAGACTGAATGTTTAAATTGCACAAAAAGCCACTATGTATATTCCACTGTGTAAAGATTTGATACGAAATTATACTTATAAACTGTTTTCTATTATATTAATGAATATTTATAAAAGATAAAACTTGTTTACAAAGTAAAAAGAATAACAATTCGAAGAGCGATCAAAAACACGTCCGCGCACGGCAAGGTTGCCAGAGGACTGGGCAAAGAACACTTAGATTCCAACAGTCGGGCATGCACTCTTCCGCCCATATTTTTCTAAGAAGCCAGTAATTGCACGCTTTTATAGTATATTGTTCCAGTGCGGTTAAATCCGGCAGCTAGTATAATTTTCTCCAGCATCAAATTAAAGAAATCGCACGATAGGGGGTCACCCTGTCTGAAACCTCGTTTAGTTTCGAACGGTTCGGAGAGGTCTTTCCCAATTCTGACTGAGCTGATGGTGTTGCTCAACGTCATTTTGCACAGCCGTATAAGTTTTGCGGGGAAACCAAATTCAGACAGAGCAGCATATAGGTAGCTCCTTTTCGTGCTGTCGAAGGCGGCTTTAAAGTCGACGAAGAGGTGATGTGTGTCGATTCCTTTTTCACGGGTTTTTTCCCAAGATTTGGCGCATTGTGAAAATCTGGTCGATGGTAGATTTACCAGGTCTGAAGCCGCACTGATAAGGTCAGCCGGTTCACAGTGAGCTTCAATCTTTCGCACAATACACTTGAAAGGACCTTATATGCGATATTGAGAAGGCTGATTCCACGATAGTTCGTGCATTTTGCAGTATCACCCTTCTTGTGGGCTGGGCAAAGAACACTTAGATTCCAACCGTCGGGCATGCACTCTTCCGCCCATATTTTGCTAAGAAGCTGCTGCATGCGCCTTACCAACTCCTCGCCGCCGTACTTGAATAGCTCCGCAGGCAATCCATCAGCGCCCACGCCCTTGTTGTTTTTCAATCTGGTTATTGCTATTCTAACTTCGTCATAATCGGGCGTGGGGACATATATTCCGTCATCATCGATTGCGAAATCGGGTTCTTCATCTCTTCGTGGTGAATTGCTGCCTCCATTTAGGAGAGCAGAGAAGTGTTCCCTCCATAATCTAAGCACTCTCTGGACATCAGTTACGAGGTCGCCGTTTTCGTTCCTACAGGAGTTTGCCGCGGTCTTAAAACCTTCCGTCTGTCGCCGTATTTTTTGGTAAAATTTTAGGGCGTTATTCCTGGTGGCTAGCAGCTCAAGCTCCTCGCACTCACGCCTTTCTGCATCTGCTCTTTTCTTCCTGAAAAAGCGTCTCGCTTCCCTTTTCAACTCACGATAGCGTTCACACACTCCTCTTTTAGCGCTCGCTTTTGACGTAGCCCTGTGGGCAGCGTCGTTTCTTTCAGTTGCAATGCGGCATTCTTCATCGTACCAGTTGGTTTTTCGTGGTCGAAGGTAACCAATTATTTCCTCGGCGGCAGTACGAAGTGCTTTGGAAATATGCTCCCACTGCTCCTGTATTCCTTCAGGATGAGTTGTGCTCTGTTGAAACGGCAAGTTTCCTTGGACTCCCGTTAGAGGATATTGATGACAATTTGTGATCGGTCGCGGCTATTAGGTGGGGCGAGCATTGCTACAACAACAACAACAACAACAACAGGTGTGAGAGTCGAGTTGTGAAATCATTGGCAGCCTGTTGTGATTGAAGCTTTTCGACGTCTAGCTTCCCGTGTTTTTTTTGTTCCTTGGTTTTAGCCGCGTTGAGGCGGGTGCGTATTTTGGCTGCAACGAGATAATGGTCCGAGTCGATGTTAGGTCTTCGGATCGTGCGCACATCTAAAACACTGGAGGCATGCCGTCCGTCTATCACAAAGTGATCGATCTGATTGCGAGTATTTCGATCAGGAGACAGCCATGTAGCTTGATGTATCTTTTTATGCATGAACCTCGTGCTGGATATGATTATGTTTCGAGCACCGGAAAAATCAATCAGCCTCAGTCCGTTAGGAGAAGTTTCATTGTGTAGGCTGAACTTTCCGACTGTAGGGCCAAAAACACCTTCTTTACCCACCCTGGCGTTAAAGTCACCAAGCACGACTTTTATATCGTGACGGGGGCAGCACTAATATGTGCGTTCTAATTGTTCATAAAAAAGTGTCTTTCACTTCATCGTCTTTCTCCTCTGTCGGCGCATGGGCGCAGATGAATGAAAAATTTTGCTTTTATTCGGATAGCGGCGAGACGTTCGTCCACAGGTGTGAACGCCAGAACTTGGCGACAAAGTCTCTCTCCCACCATGAATCCGACGCCAAAACTGCGCCTATTCGTATGGTCACTCCAATATATGCCACAATTTTTGATCTTCTTTCTTCCTTGCTTCGTCCAACGCATTTCTTGGATGGCGGTGATGTCAGATTTTGCTTTGAGGAGGACATCAACCAGCCGGGCATCTGCACCAATCCCATTCAGGGAGCGGACGTTCCAGCTGCATGCCCTCAACTCATTGTCCTTCAAACGTTTGCCATGGTCGTCATCAATAGAGAGTGTATTTATCCGAAGCTGGTTGTTATATTTTATTGGAGTATGGTTTTACGTGGCGGGTCCCAAGCCCAGCGCACTACCCGCCCAGCGGGGGTGAAAATATTACTTGGCACGTTTATATAGCGAGCCGCTTGCTCCAAGACAGACGCCCGCTGGCAGCTGCACCTAGAGGTGTACAGACGCTGCCGATGAGATCTCCCCCGGCTAGCCCTTAAACCGATTATATCAGAGTGGCCTAGCCAGGTTGTCGCCTTCTCACATTAGCTCACCAGAGGATACTTGGCCGCAAGCGACCGGCAGTAGTGAGCTGCTTGATCCGCATGCAAAAGAATCGCTCTGGCCATTCCCAGGTGAATGGCGGTCAGAAGCTTTCCCCACTTTCGTGGACTTCTACACACGGCTCCACCCTCCATTTTTTTCCTTAAGAACAAACATTTTTAGAAATAAACCTTTTAAATAATAACTCTTATAATGCTTACTAAATAAGGAAAAAACAATAAAAGTAAAATGGAATGCTTAATATAATTAACATAAAAAAACAAAGAAATAAGCATAAATTAGCAAAAAAAAAATTAACAAAATTAACTTCCTTGAAGACGGTAACGAAGTGTAACCGAATTATATAGAATAAAAAACCAGTGCTTTCATCACGTGTATCGACCTAAAGCCGGCAAAACATATATAATATCTAAAACAACAGGTCGCCAACAACAAGAGTAAAAAATTTTAAAATATTGTGTTTTGCGGATTTAAAATTTTTTTTCACTCTGCTTATTTTATGTTCTGATGTACAATAAATGTAAGGCTGTTTGTGCCAAATTTTTTTTATCTTTATTTTATTTTATGTGATACACCGTATATTTTATTTTTTAAAGTTTTGCAACGCGCCCATATTTTGTATTATTAATTTTACATGTAGAATGTATGTATTTTTTTGTTTGTTTGTTTTAATGGTGTGTTCAATGTATACTTATTATTAACAATTCATGAGCATAACACCGGCTTATAATAATTGAATATTGAAGAAAGAAACATTTACCGACATATTGCGATGCTACCATTACCAAGTGAGAAAGTGAAAAGAAAGAAAGAAATATTTACTGGCATATTGCGATGGTACCATTTCGAAAACCGCCACGTAATCATCATCAGGCAATTTCGTAATGTTATCAAAGGTTTCACAAAGATTCGAACCGCGAATCACATGGTGAAACTGCAGTTGCCTTAACCACTAGGCTATCCTGTTTGTATTTGTTTCCTTGCTTAATTCAGTTTATCTCATTTCTGCACTAACAACACAATTGAGACATTCTGTCTCTATTAATTAGCGTGTTATGTAGATTTGTTTGTCTAAAGTTTCTTTTTTGTTGCGAATGAGAAGCTTTGTAAACTCGGGCTCAGTTTTACATATTTATGTTTGTTTGTTTTAATGGTGTGTTCAACCTATACTTATTATTAAGAATTAATAAGCTGAACACCGGCTTATAATAATTGAATATTCAATATTCGATTATTATGTTTTTCTAAGAGAAAATGAAAAGAAAGAAAGAAATATTTACTGGCATATTTCGATGGTACCATTTCGAAAACCGCCACGTAATCATCATCAGGCAATTTCGTAATGTCATCACAGAATCACACGGTGAAACTGCAGTTGCCTTAACCACTAGGCTATCCTGCTTGTATTTGTTTCCTTGCTTAATTCAGTTTATCTCATTTCTGCACTATCAACACAATTGAGACATTCTGTCTCTATTAATTAGCGTGTTATGTAGATTTGTTTTTCTAAAGTTTCTTTTTTGTTGCGAATGAGAAGCTTTGTAAACTCGGGCTCAGTTTTACATATTTATGTTTGTTTGTTTTAATGGTGTGTTCAACCTATACTTATTATTAAGAATTAATGAGCTTAATACCGGCTTATAATAATTGAATATTCAATATTCAATTATTATGTTTTTCTAAGAGAAAGTGAAAAGAAAGAAAGAAATATTTACTGGCATATTGCGATGGTACCATTTCGAAAACCACCACGTAATCATCATCAGGCAATTTCGTAATGTTATCAAAGGTTTCACAAAGATTCGAACCGCGAATCACATGGTGAAACTGCAGTTGCCTTAACCACTAGGCTATCCTGTTGGTATTTGTTTCCTTGCTTAATTCAGTTTAACTCATTTCTACACTAACAACACAATTGAGACATTCTGTCTCTATTAGTTTGCGTGTTATGTAGATTTGTTTTTCTAAAGTTTCTTTTTTGTTGCGAATGAGAAGCTTTGTAAACTCGGGCTCAGTTTTACATATTTATGTTTGTTTGTTTTAATGGTGTGTTCAACCTATACTTATTATTAAGAATTAATGAGCTTAACACCGGCTTATAATAATTGAATATTCAATATTCAATTATTATTTTTTTCTAAGAGAAAGTGAGAAGAAAGAAAGAAATATTTACTGGCATATTGCGATGGTACCATTTCGAAAACCGCTACGTAATCATCATCAGGCAATTTCGTAATGTTATCAAAGGTTTCACAAAGATTCGAACCGCGAATCACATGGTGAAACTGCAGTTGCCTTAACCACTAGGCTATCCTGTTTGTATTTGTTTCCTTGCTTAATTCAGTTTATCTCATTTCTACACTAACAACACAATTGAGACATTCTGTCTCTATTAATTTGCGTGTTATGTAGATTTGTTTTTCTAAAGTTTCTTTTTTGTTGCGAATGAGAAGCTTTGTAAACTCGGGCTCAGTTTTACATATTTATGTTTGTTTGTTTTAATGGTGTTTTCAACCTATACTTATTATTAAGAATTAATAAGCTGAACACCGGCTTATAATAATTGAATATTCAATATTCGATTATTATGTTTTTCTAAGAGAAAATGAAAAGAAAGAAAGAAATATTTACTGGCATATTGCGATGGTACCATTTCGAAAACCGCCACGTAATCATCATCAGGCAATTTCGTAATGTTATCAAAGGTTTCACCGAGATTCGAACCGCGAATCACACGGTGAAACTGTAGTTTCCTTAACTACTAGGTTATCCTGCTTGTATTTGTTTCCTTGCTTAATTCAGTTTATCTCATTTCTACACTAACAACACAATGGAGACATTCTGTCTCTATTAATTTGCGTGTTATGTAGATTTGTTTTTCTAAAGTTTCTTTTTCGTTGCGAATGAGAAGCTTTGTAAACTCGGGCCCAGTTTTACATATTTATGTTTGTTTGTTTTAATGGTGTGTTCAATTTATACTTATTATTAAGAATTCATGACCATAACACCGGCTTATAATAATTGAATATTCAATTATTATGTTTTACTAAGAGAAATTGAAAAGAAAGAAATACACATTTACTGGCATATTGCGATGGTATCATTTCGAAACCGCCACGTAATCATCATCAGGCAATTTCGTAATGTTATCAAAGTTTTCACCGAGATTAGATTAGATTAGATTATTTATTTATTACGGCCAGAAGCCTAATTCGTAAATTAGAATATATTACAGTTTTTTTATCTTATAGCTAAGGTTTTACAATATTCATATAATTTTGTTTTAAATGCTTTAGTTTCGCTGCAACTTTTTGTATCCATAGGCAGATCATTGTAACTTTTCAGACCCTTGTAGAAAATGTTCTGTTGCATCAATTTCAGTTCTAAAAAACGGCAATTTGAAATTATGTTTGTTCCTCATATTTACGTTGTGAGTTTGCTCAACTAATGCTATATTTTTATTTAAATACTCAGGTACATTTCCATGTTTTATATTAAATATGAATTTCATGGAGTGAAAAAAAATCTTTTGTTTCACACTTAACCAGTCTAAAATCTTGAATATGTCAGCCGTTCGTGTATCTCTAGGTTTCTGAAGAATAAATCTCATGCATCCATTTTGAAGCTTTTGGGCTTGTCTACTTCGTTATCCGATATTATGAATAGAATGGACGGGCAGTACACGAAGTGCGGTTCTATAATTGATTTATATAAAAATATTTTGTACTTTTTTTGAATGAATTTAGTTGTTCTTTGCATGACTCCTATTTTATTATTTTTTTTATAATTTATATATATTTCATATGCTATTATATATAAATATATATAGCTATTTCATAATATATATATATAATTATTATTAATTGTATAATTTATATGATCTTCAAATTTGAGTTTATTATCAATTATTATTCCTAAGTATTTTATACTGTTAACTCTTTGTATGATTTCATCATTTATTTTTAGCTCGGCTATATCATCCTCATTGATATTCCCCTTGTTATTATCATATATTTAGTTTTATTAATATTTAGTTTCAGTCTATTACCACACAACCATTTATACAAGTTATTTAGTTCATGTTGCATTTTGGCAAGTGCAGTATTAATTTTATTTTCACTTATCATAATTAATTTATCATCCGCAAAAAGTCTAATTTCACAACCTTCGATAGCATTGACTATGTCATTTATGTATATAAGAAATAGTATGGGTGCCAATACTGAGCCTTGAGGTAACCCTATGGGTACCTCTAATTCATCCGACGTCACAGCATTTATAACTGTTTTCTGCTTTCTCTGCTTCAAATAGTTGCGGAACCATTTAAGTTCAATATCAGTTATGCCAATCCGCTGCATTTTTTTATTAATGTATCTCTATCCACCGTTTCAAAAGCTCTTTTAAGGTCAAGGAAAAATGAAACCACTACTTTTTTGTTGTTTAGCTCTTCTTTCCAACCAGATATCACCAAGTTCAGCGCTGTCTCACAGGAATGTTTTTTCCTAAATCCGGACTGTTGGTAGATTAGTATATTATTTAGCATCACTTGGCAGGGTATTTATGGGTCTAAGTTCTTCAGGTTGCATTGTCTTTTTAACTTTTTCCACAGGTATTATTGTTGACGTTTTCCACATTTCAGGTACCACACCATCTTCTAAGCTGTTATTGATTATTTGAACGTTGAAATATGCGGTATACGATATACAATCTTTTAGTACACCTTCGGATAGAAGTTTTCTTCCACCTATTTTATTTTTAAAGTCTTTTAGGATATTAATAACATCATCGGTGGTAATTTTAGCAAACTTTAATTTTGAATGGACTTGTGTATCTTCTAGTGCTACTTGACAGGTTTCTATGTTATTATTAATTTCAATCACACTATTTACAAAAAATCTATTTAGACCATTTACCAGATCGCTTTCGTTTTCAACCAGTATGCCATCCAGTATCACCTTTTTTATCCCTTCGTTATCTTTAGTTTGGTTAACCGTTTGTTTGAGATCTTTCCACATTTCTTTAGCATTATTTTTAATCAAAATTATTTTATTCTCCATATACTTTATTTTTTTTAATTTGACTAATTTTTTGTATGACCCATTTATATTTTTATATTCATCCCACTCTCCAGTTTGTAACGCACGCGTGTACATATTGTATTTGTATTTATTCCTTTGTGCCAATTCTCTGTCATACCATTTATTCATTAACTTGATATGCACTTTCTCTCGTAGGTGGAGAATTTCATCCGAGTTTGAAAATAAAAATCAATTTTTGATTCACTTGTATCTGCGATTCGCGTATTAAATTCTATTTTTTGGCTCATACCCATCACAGCAAATATCTCAATTAATTTAGTACTATATGTTCAAATGCAGTTCATGTTAATATTAAAATCACCGACTACTATATTATGGTTATTTTTTCATATTTATCAATTAGAATTTCATTTAGGTATTCTACAAAAGCTGCATCACTAGTGCTTGGCGAGTGGTACAGAACTCCAATCTGCTACTTTTTATCAACCTTTTTCAGTTTTATTACAATGCACCATACGTTTTCATTTATGTTATCATTATAGATTACTTTAACATCAATTGTACTATGTACATAAGCTAACACACCTCCTGTGTGCCTGCTATGGGAATCACATCTTGTCATTTTATAGGTTGCTATTTTTAATTCATTGTCTAGAATATCTTTGGTTGCACATGTTTCAGAGCACAGTATGATGCCTGGTCTATGAACTTCCGCCAACACTTCCAACTCTGATTTGTTAGCTACTAGGCTATTTATGTTTAAATAGATGCATTTAAAGTCATTGTTGATGTCCTCTGTGGATCTTTTTTGGTACTTTGATACCCTACGTTGCATAACATTAGCATGGTCCAGGTGAGCCAGTGGTCTAATTGTTAGTTGCTAATACCCTAGCCTTTGTTTTTTTACATTTAAGGGTTTTAAGTAGACAGGGCAATATCTGCTATTTAACGGGTGATTGGTATCAAGCCCTAGATTTAATTTCTCATTAGCTCTAATACAATTTATGCACATGTTTCGAATCGCGAATCACACAGTGAAACTGCAGTTGCCTTAACCACTAGGCTATCCTGCTTGTATTTGTTTCATTGCTTAATTCAGTTTATCTCATTTCTACACTAACACAATTGAGACATTCTGTCTCCATTAATTTGCGTGTTATGTAGATTTGTTTAAGTTTCTTTTTCATTGCGAATGAGAAGCTTTGTAAATTCGGGCTCAGTTTTACATATTTATGTTTGCCTGTTTTAATGGTGTGTTCAATTTATACTTATTATTAAGAATTCATGAGCTTAACACCGGATTATAATAATTGAATATTCAATGTGTTTTTCTAAGAAAAACTGAAAGGAAAGAAAGAAACATTTAGTGGCATATTGCGATGGTACCATTTCGAAAACCTGGTGTTACATACATATATCTTGCATGCATTCTAAACGTTTCTCACGTTGCAGTGCATTCGACACTCTGCTTATGTCGTAAGTATGAATGTGTTTATAATAAGCAAGGGTCATATACGTATACAACGAGCGAACGAAAAATTACTACTTCGTCAAAATCAACGACCAAACACATTTAGTTTGCTTTCGACGTCCGTACAATAAGGAGGTGTCGCACGCAATATTACCACAGAGAACGGTCGAAAAATACGTACATATGAATGAAAAATTGTCAATGTTGCCCCCGAAAAAGTGTTTGTAATTTTTTTGCATTTTTCAGAAGTAAAATATGGTAGTTTTAGTATTTTTAAACTGTTTTATTTAGCTTGACTTGACAGGCCGTTGTGAACGAATTTTGTAATTAAAATTTAAGTAACTTTCCGATAAGGTACAAGCTTGAAACTTGGAATATAATATATTTCAAAAAATCGTATTTGTGGTCCGATTAGGCTCATATTTCATATCGCCGCTAGGTGGCGCAAGGATCGAAATATTATTTTATCTTCACAGTAACCAGTAGGTGAATATCGATGGTATCTTACTGCTCATAACAGTTTAAGTTTGTTATTCATATGGTGATTCCACCATGTAAGTTGTTTTTGTTAAAAATAGCAAACATAGGGAGACATTGCTTTATAAAAAATAATGAATAACAAAAACATAAGAAAGTAAATTAAAGCTCAACTCCATTAAACCATAAAATAGAAAAACTACGAAGAAATATATTTAATTAAATCATCGTAATTTAAAACGAAATTTCAGTGAGCTTGCTTCTGTACGAGTTTTTAATAAAAGCCATAGATGAAAACATTGATTCGCACATATAAGTTGTTCCAAACATCGAGCATAACTTAAAAATTTCAGCTTTCAATAAAGGGTATTTCTACTCATCTATGACCTTCCAAAATTTAATTCCCCCTCCTAAAGGCAAGGCGAAATCATTGTGAAGTAATTTTATCTCTTCTTGCAGCCGCAGTTCCATATCTGCTACTGCACACAGCAGAGGGTTTTCGTATAAATGTATCAAAAGTTTAATTTTATTAAAATCATGAAATCTTTGTTGGCAACAATTTTTGAGATCTTCAAATGACGGTAAATATTGGGAGATCTTGTCTTGCATTTGAAATCGGTCACATACATCCCTAGTATTTTTAAAATTATCTAAAATGCCTTCACGAAGCTGGGATACTAGAATATCAAGTCGCTTTTCGAATATTTCTAGAGCTGCAATATAGTCAAAAATAAATTTGTTATTTCCTTGAGTATTTATATTTAATTGCGAAAATAAAATTGACACATCACACAAAATGGCAAGGCTTAGCAAAAAATTAGGATCTTTTAATTTGCCTATCAATTCTTGAGTTTCAGTAGACGGATCCTCAGCGAAGAAACATATAACTTCTTCCCTCAAATTTAAAAGGCGCTCTAAACATTTAGCTCGCCTTAGCCATCTTACTTCAGTGTGAAGTAAGACATCACCGTATTCTGCCCCAATTTCTTCCAGAAATGCGCGGAATTTTCGGTGCATAAGTGCATTATGTCCACCACGTATTTTTTTATAATTTTCAAGGTGATTTCGATAGCCTGTCCCACCTTGAAACTTTTAGCAATTAATTGCTGTTGATGCAAAATGCAATGAAATGTGGGCACTTTTAAACCATTGCGAATGAACTGACCTACTAGTCCGTTTTTTGTACCAATCATTACGGGAGCACCATCAGTGCAAACTGACGATAGTTTGCTTTTATCTGCAAATCCAAACAATTCGCGTTCAATACACGCATGAATTGTGCTTCCCGTCACATTCAATTCGAGTCCTCGCAAACAAAACATATTCTCCGAAATGTTAAAGTTACCGTCAACAGTCCTCACACATACCAAAAGTTGACAGGTGTCACTAATGTCGGTACTTTCATCCAATGCAATGGAATAAGACCTGGCGGTTAATATATTTTGTTTCAATTGTAAATATAAACATCTTGAAATATCAGTTATCCGTCGCGTGATTGTACGTCGTGATAAGGGAATATCACCAACATGTTTGGCTAACTCCAACCCTTTTTCTCCAAAGCACTCCAGGACGGCTACAGCCAAATCTTTAAAAAAAAGTACCATCTTCTAATGGCTTACCTTTTTTTGCTAAAGCAAAACTATCCACGAAAGAAGCTTTCAATTTTGCTTGAGACAAATTTTCTTCCATTTCATTTATTTCTGAACGTTCCAAAAAAGCAAGCTTACATTCGAAGAACTTTATCATTTTTTCCTCAGGGGTAAGAGTATTTACACTCCTGTGGAGTAAAACGAAATGTCGACTTAAGCTTTGCTTGCAAATGAAGTTTATAATTTTCCCGCAAACTAAGCATTGTGGCTTACTGGCGCTATTTAAAACAAAAAAAACTCTAATTCCCATTCAATCTGAAACATTTTGCATTCATAAGTACGTACAATACTTTCGTATTGTACGACCAAATACTGTACCAAGACTGCGTGTGATACGTGCTTACAGTACAAGCGCTGGAATCAAACTAAATAAATATTTGATTTTGCATTCGTGCTAGCCACGCGTTCGTGTATACTAACACATTCTCAATTTGGTAATCGTGTATATGTAGTGGTGCCCACCTATGATAATAAGCAATGTCAACATAATTACGTTCCCACAGGCAGGCAAGCAAGCGAGCGCGTGCGGTATATGAGCCACGCTTATCCACCAGCGACCGTGTGAACGGTTGCTATGTACAAACGTTTACATCGTTCATGCAATATGTATGTACATATGTTTAGTATATAGGAGCTTTAGTACATAAGAATTTGTTTACAATATTTTAGTATAAATAAGCCGAAATTTTCTGAATAAAGTGAATTCAATCTTGGTGCCGCTTCAATGGCACTTCCCTAATTCACTGTCTTTATATTGACACCCTACATGGCGATGCTGCCATATAGCTGAAAATAAACCGGCAGTCTCCTTATCATCCTTTGAGCTGCTGAATTTAATCGGCAGCCTCCCTCGTCTGCTGCTTGAAGTATAGGCAGACTTCCTCTAAAAATCCTTAAACTTTTGAAAGGATCCTGCAAAACCTGAAGCAGGACAACCACCTAATCATTGGGGGAGAGTGAAATGCAGGAAATTGCAATTGGATTAAAGGCGAGGAGAACCTTTTTACGAAATATCTTTGGAAAAAGTTTACTTTCTGCAAAGGAGTCCAAGGCATCAACTTTGCAACGGCAAATGGTATAGTCAATGCAATGGGCGGATCACAGCGACAGTGACAACAAGGGTGCAATTCAAATTTTAAAAATTCTCGAATACTACAAAGGAAAGAAGGAAAAATAAATTTGGTCTTTAATACGGATTGCATTCTCGTTATTAAATTAAATGTTTGCAACTGCAAGACCACTACTGCCCATCAACACGTCCACCGCCGACGCATAACGAAGTGGAATAAACCTTATGCGCTATACAACTTGTTGGAGGTTGACCGGGTCCCCGAAGACCAAATCAAAAATAGCATTCCAATTACTGTGTCGGACGATTGTTGGAATAAGCAGATACAGCAGATTATGTATTTATTATATAGGTATTTTTAAGATTATAATAGAAACATTTGGCAACCTAAAGGCTGCCAGTTTACGGGCAAAAAGTGGATTTTTGCCAATAAATTTAAGAATTTTTTTCCCTCTAACTTTTTTTTTTCAAATGAATGATATTAGTCAAGAAGAATTTGACGCAATATTCTTGCGTTGTAGCAAATTAATTGAGGAAGAGGAAAACAAATTAGAAAAATTAGTAGCAAAAGCAGTAGAAGTAAAAACAGTAGAAATTATTAAACAGGGCCCTAAGGCAATTACCATAGAAGAATATAGGCGCAGAACAAAACCAAAGGTAGAGGAACCTAAGATTCCCAAGCCTGCTAGGAACAAAAGAAAGAGAGGACGAAAAATATTCAACTTTAGAAGAGGAGTAGCGATCTTATATCAGAAAATTTTTTAAGAAAAATTAAAAATATCAAAAATGTTAAATTAAACAAATTTTTCCTTACTTACTTAATTGGCGCTTAACCGTCTAAACGGTTATGGCCGTCCAACAAGACGCGCCAGTCGCTCCTTCGCTCCGCCAACCGGCGCCAATTGGTCACACCAAGGGAGTTTAAATTGTTTTCCACCTGGTCCTTCCAACGGAGTGGGAGCCGCCCTCTACTTCTGCTTCCATCGGCGGGTTCCGATAGAAACACTTTCTTGGCCGGAGCATCATCTTTCATTCGCATAGCATGGCCTAGCCAGCGCAGCCGCTGCGTTTTAATTCGCTGGACTATGTTGATGTCTGCGTATAGCTCGTACAGCTCATCATTAAACCTTCTTCGGTACTCGCCATCACCAACGCGTAGAGGTCCATATATCTTTCGAAGAACTTTTCTCTCGAACACTCCCAAAGCCGCTTCATCGTCTGTTGTCATGGTCCATGCTTCTGCCCCATATAGCAGGACGGGTACGATAAGTGACTTGTAGAGTATGATTTTCGTTCGCCGAGAGAGGACTTTACTTTTCAATTGCCTACCTAGTCCAAAGTAGCATTTATTGGCAAGATTGATTCTTCGCTGGATTTCAGTGCTGATGTTGTTGCTAGTGTTGATGCTGGTTCCCAAATAAACGAAATCTTTTACTATTTCGAACTGGCTGCCAACAGTAGCGTGGTTGCCAAGGCGCATATGCGCTGACTCTTTGCTCGATGACAGCAGGTACTTCGTTTTGTCCTCATTCACCATCAAACCCATCTTTACCGCTTCTTTTTCCAATCAATGTCATCAGCATATGCCAGTAATTGCACGCTTTTATAGTATATTGTTCCAGTGCGCTTAAGTTCGGCAGCTAGTATAATTTTCTCCAGCATCAAATTAAAGAAATCACACGATAGGGGGTCACCATGTCTGAAACCTCGTTTAGTTTCGAACGGCTCGGAGAGGTCCTTCCCAATTATGACTGAGCTGATGGTGTTGCTCAACGTCATTTTGAACCAAATTCAGACATAGCAGCATATAGGCAGCTTCTTTTCGTGCTGTCGAAGGCGGCTTTAAAGTCGACGAAGAGGTGATGTGTGGCGATTCTTTTTTCACGGGTTTTTCCCCAAGATTTGGCGCATTGTGAAAATCTGGTCGATGGTAGATTTAACAGGTCTGAAGCCGCACTGATAAGGTCCAATCAGCCGGTTCACAGTGAGCTTCAATCTTTCGTACAATACACTTGAAAGGACCTTATATGCGATATTGAGAAGGCTGATTCCACGATAGTTGGTGCATTTTGCAGTATCCCCCTTCTTGTGGACTGGGCAAAGAACACTTAGATTCCAACCGTCGGGCATGCACTCTTCCGCCCATATTTTGCTAAGAAGCTGCTGCATGCGCCTTACCAACTCCTCGCCGCCGTACTTGAATAGCTCCGCAGGCAATCCATCAGCGCCCACGGCCTTGTTGTTTTTCAATCTGGTTATTGTTATTCTAACTTCGTCATAATCGGGCGGGGGGACATATATTCCGTCATCATCGATTGCGGGATCGGGTTCTTTATCTCTTCGCGGTGAATTGCTGCCTCCATTTAGGAGATCAGAGAAGTGTTCCCTCCATAATCTAAGCACTCTCTGGACATCAGTTACAAGGTCGCCGTTTTCGTTCCTACAGGAGTTTGCCCCGGTCTTAAAACCTTCCGTCTGTCGCCGTATTTTTTGGTAAAAATTTCGGGCGTTATTCCTGGTGGCTAGCAGCCCAAGCTCCTCGCACTCACGCCTTTCTGCTTCTGCTTTTTTCTTCCTGAAAAAGCGTCTCGATTCCTTTTTCAACTCACGATAGCGTTCACACACTCCTCTTGTCGCGCTCGCTTTTAACGTAGCCCTGTGGGCAGCGTCTTTTCTTTCATTTGCAATGCGGCATTCTTCATCGTACCAGTTGTTTTTTCGTGGTCGAAGGTAACCAATTTTTTCCTCGGCGGCAGTACGAAGTGCTTTGGAAATATGCTTCCACTGCTCCTGTATTCCTTCAGGATGAGTTGTGCTCTCAGAGAGCACGTGTGAGAGCCGAGTTGCGAAATCATTGGCAGTCTGTTGTGATTGAAGCTTTTCGACGTCTAGCTTCCCTTGTGTTTTTTGTTCCTTGGTTTTAGCCGCGTTGAGGCGGGTCGTATTTTGGCTGCAACGAGATAATGGTCCGAGTCGATGTTAGGTCCTCGGATCGTGCGCACATCTAAAACACTGGAGGCATGCCGTCCGTCTATCACAAAGTGATCGATCTGATTGCGAGTATTTCGATCAGGAGACAGCCATGTAGCTTGATGTATCTTTTTATGCATGAACCTCGTGCTGGATATGACCATGTTTCGAGCACCGGTAAAATCAATCAGCCTCAGTCCGTTAGGAGAAGTTTCATTGTGTAGGCTGAACTTTCCGACTGTAGGGCCAAACACACCTTCTTTGCCTACCCTGGCGTTAAAGTCACCAAGCACGACTTTTATATCGTGACGGGGGCAGCGCTCGTATGTGCGTTCTAATTGTTCATAAAAAGTGTCTTTCACCTCATCATCTTTCTCCTCTGTCGGCGCATGGGCGCAAATTTTGCTTTTATTCGGATAGCGGCGAGACGTTCGTCCACAGGTGTGAACGCCAGAACTTGGCGACAAAGTCTCTCTCCCACCACGAATCCGACGCCGAAACTGCGCTTATTCGAATGGCCACTCCAATATATGTCACAATTTTTGATCTTCTTTCTTCCTTGCTTCGTCCAGCGCATTTCTTGGATGGCGGTGATGTCAGATTTTGCTTTGAGGAGGACATCAACCAGCCGGGCATCTGCACCAATCCCATTCAGGGAGCGGACGTTCCAGGTGCATACCAACTCATTGTCCTTCAACCGTTTGCCATGGTCGTCATCAATAGAGAGTGTATTTATCCGAAGCTGGTTGTTATATTTCATTGGAGTATGGTTTTACGTAGCGGGTCCCAAGCCCAGCGCACTACCCGCCCAGCGGGGGTGAAAATATTACTCGGCACGTTTATATAGCGAGCCGCTTGCTCCAAGACAGACGCCCGCTGGCAGCTGCACCTAGAGGTGTACAGACGCTGCCGATGAGATCTCCCCCGGCTAGCCCTTAAACCGATTATGTCAGAGTGGCCTAGCCAGGTTGTCGCCTTCTCACTGGGGCTACCCAGAGGATACTTGGCCGCAACCGACCGGCAGTAGTTAGCTGCTTGAACCGCATGCAAAAGCATCGCTCTGGCCATTCCCAGGTGAATGGCGGTCAGAAGCTTTCCCCACGTTCGTGGACTTCTACACACGGCTCCACCCTCCCTTTTTTTTTTCTTAAGAACAAACATTTTTAGAAATAAACCTTTAAAATAATAACTCTTATAATGCTCACTAAATAAGGAAAAAACAGTAAAAGTAAAATGGAATGCTTAATAAAATAAACATAAAAAAACAAAGAAATAAGCATAAATTAGCAAAAAAAAATTTACAAAATTAATTTCCTTGAAGATGGTTACCGAAGTGTAACCGAAATATATAGAATAAAAAACCAGTGCTTTCATCACGGGTATCGACCTAAAGCCGCCAAAACATATATAATGTCTAAAACGACAGGTCGCCAACAACAATAGTAAAAAAATTTTAAAATATTGTTTTGCGGATTTAAAATTTTTTTTTCACCCTGCTTATTTTATGTTCTGATGTACAATATATGTAAGGCTGTTTGTGCCCGTTTTGATCTTTATTTTATTTTATGTGATACACCGTATATTTTATTTTTATAGTATTGCAACGCGCCCGATATTTTGTATTATTAATTTTACATGTAGAATGTATGTATTTTTTTGTTTGTTTATTTTAATGGTGTGTTCAATGTATACTTATTATTAACAATTCATGAGCATAACACCGGCTTATAATAATTGAATATTGAGGAAAGAAACATTTACCGACATATTGCGATGCTACCATTTCGAAAACCGCTACGTAATCATCATCAGGCAATTTCGTAATGTCATCAAAGGTTTCACCGAGATTTGAACCGAGAATCACACGGTGAAACTGCAGTTGCCTTAACCATTAAGCTATCCTGCTTGTATTTGTTTCCTTGCTTAATTCAGTTTATCTCATTTCCACACTAACAACACAGTTGAGACTTTCTATCTCTATTAATTTGCGTGTTATGTAGATATCTTTTTGTAAAGTTTCTTTTTCATTGCGAATGAGAAGCTTTGTAAACTCGGACTCAGTTTTATTATCTCAACTGTCATCTCAACTGGAAGAACAGGAGACACGCATAACATCAAAGATTGAAGCACAAGAAACGCGTATTTCAGAGATGTCGACACAGCTTACATCATAGGTGGAAACACAACTGAAAGAGCAAGAGGCACGCATAACATTACAACTCGAAGCGCAAGAGGTGCGTATATCATCAAAACTCGAAACGCGTATGGACGAGAAAATAACGCAGTTTGAGGAAAAAATCGAGGGCGAGGTGGATGCTTTGAGAGGTCGTATACAGGAGTTGCAATTAAATCGCCCAGCTGCTTCAGCGAGTAATACGAAGGTAAAAACTCCTTCTTTTGACGGTTCTGTTCCTTTCCAGGTCTTCAAGCTACAGTTTGAGAAGACCGCAGCAGTGAACAACTGGAATGCGGAAGATAAAGTTGCTGCACTGTTCGTGACATTGAAAGGGCCTGCAGCGGAAATCTTACAGACGATTCCAGAGTACGAACGGAACAGTTATGAAACATTGATGGCCGCTGTCGAGAGACGATATGGAAGCGATCATAGGAAACAGATATACCAAATTGAGTTGCAAAACCGTTACCAAAAATAAAATGAGACATTGCAGGAGTTTGCTTCAGATATTGAAAGCTTGGCTCATCTTGCAAATGCGGACGCACCCGTGGAATACACTGAAAGGGTAAAAATCCACAGCTTCACAAATGGCATACGAGATGTGGAAATGAAGCGAGCTACATATGCGAATCCAAAACTACCGTTTGCTGAAACGGTATCGCATGCACTGACTCAGGAAACAGCCTCACTTTTGAGTAAGCCAGCGTACAAAGCTCATCGCGTGGAAGTGGAAAGGCCAGACTGGGTAGACACAATTTTGGAAGCACTGAAGGGGTCACAACAGAAAAATGCTGGAGTTATGAAACGTTTCAAGTGCGGCAACCGAGGTTACATTGCACGTCATTGCAGCACCAGTCTAATAGTTCCAGCAATGTGGGTGGCCGCAAACGCAGAGCTGAAGGAGATGAGCAAATCTCCAAATCTACTCAATCGTTAAACTAAAGCGAGTCAGCCGTAAGGGGCAACAGCTGGCTCCCGCAATTGAATGCCCCATAATCTCTATCTCACAAATTGGAAGAAGGTCCAACAATCTTACTGTCGGAGGACATGTGGATGGAAATGAACGTTTACTGACTGTAGATACGGGTGCATCTCATTCCATCATTCGATCAGATTTAGTCAACAAAAAGATAAGACCATTGCATGGAGCAAGATTGCGTACAGCCACTGGAGAAGACAGCACGGTTCTAGGAGAATTAGCATGTGAAGTCGCAATTGGGAACGTCACGGTAATACACAATTTTATAGTGGCAGAGATTGTTGATGAAGTCATAATTGGAGTGGACTTCTTAATCGACCAGGGCATCAAGATCGACATGCAAAGCAAGACGATGCGATATAAGATCATGGATGTACTACTTAATTTCGGCTACGAGAGAGGCTATAACAGTAAACAAGTGCTGGTGGAAGAGAGTCAGCAAATACCACCAAAATCAGAAGCAGTCATCTGGGCAAAGGTTGGTGGAGATTGTGGGACAAACAAATTGTGGGTTCGTGAAGCAGCAAACAAATCAGCACCAAACATACTTGTAGGAAAACCCCTGGCTATGAGAAAACAAGATGGACGTATTCCGGTAAGAGTGTTCAATGAGTTCAAGTCACCACTCAAACTGACCAGAGGAGCTATTTCGGGAAGATGCCAAGAGGCTGAAGAAATAATCAATTGTGATCAGCTCCAGGAAGAGGTTTCAACTAGCAATATTGATCTTTCAGATGACATCATGGCATGGACGGAGGGACTAGAGGAAGACTATCAGAGTAAGGCAAAACAACTGCTCCTAAAATACGCGAACATATTCGATCAAGATGGCTCCAAACCAGGGCGCACCAACGTTGTGAAACATCAAATTGACACTGGAGATGCGAGGCCGATCCGTCAAGCTCCACGTAGTGTTCCACTGGCGGAACGGGAAGTTGTGAGTCAAATCATACAAGAAATGAGCGACAGCGGCGTGATCGAACCATCAGCTAGTCCATGGAGTCACCGGTAGTACTTGTAAAGAAGAAGGGCGGAAAAATGAGGTTTTGCGTGGACTACCGGAAGTTCAATGACGTTACGAAAAAGGATAGCTACCCATTGCTAAGAATTGACGACACTCTGGACTCGCTCTCTGGTACGAAATGGTTTTCCACACTGGACTTGAAAAGCGGCTACTGGCATGTGGAAGTGAAAGAGGAAGACAAAGAGAAAACAGCCTTCAGTGTCGGTGATGGTCTTTGGCAATTTACAGTGATGCCTTTTGAAGTATTTAATGCACCAGCTACTTTTGAAAGACTCATGGATCAGGTACTGAAAGGACTACATTGGAAAACATGCTTAGTATACCTAGACGACATCATCGTATTGGGAAAGAACTTCGAAGAGCATCCGAAGAACTTGGAGGAGGTTTTCCAAAGAATAGCTGGTGCTAGTCTGAAGTTAAGTCCCAAAAAGTGTTCGCTGTTTAAAAAGGAAGTAAATTATTTGGGTCTTAAGGTAACGACAGAAGGCATCTGTACTGCGAATGAAAAGATAGAGGCGGTAAAGGATTGGCCAAGACCACTGAACCTGCATGAATTGAGAAGTTTTCTTGGGCTGTGCACATATTACCGCCGATTTGTACCAAACTTTTCCAGCGTAGCCCACAGCCTCCATGAGCTTACAGGAAAAAATAAAGCTTTTGAATGGAAAAAGGAGCAAGAGGTGGCTTTCCAAACATTGAAGGAGCGTTTGTGCACTGCCCCAATGTTGGCATATCCGATTCCAGGAGCCACATTTATTCTAGATACAGATGCTAGTGGATATGCTATAGGAGGCGTTTTGTCACAACTGGTTGATGGACAGGAGAAGGTAGCTGCATATTACAGCTGTTCAGTTGGAGAACCAGAGAGGAACTACTGCGTTACTTGGAGAGAGCTGTTGGTATTGGTAGAGCGCATTACACATTTTCACAAATACCTCTACGGCCAGCGATTCCGCGTCAGGACAGATCACGCAGCGTTGAAATGGCTTCTGCAGTTCCGTAATCCGGAAGGACAATTGGCACGGTGGATCGAGCGACTACAAAGCTATGACTTTTCCATTGAGCATCGAAAAGGTAGTACCCATGGAAATGCTGATGCAATGTCACGAAGACCATGTAGTTTGGAATGCAAGCACTGTTCAAAGGCCGAGGCTAAAGAAGACATTATAGATGTCCGGCTAATGACTATAACATGTACAGATGAATGGGACAAGGAACAACTAAGGAAGTGTCAGCTAGAAGATACTGATCTGTCACATGTTATGCAAGGGCTCGAACGAAACGAAAGACCAAATAGAGAGATGTCAGCAGAGAGTCCCATTGCGAAGTCATATTGGGCACAGTGGAAGAGTTTAGAATTGATATCCGGTTGCTTGCATCGAGTATGGGAGAGTGAGGTGGTCAATGCAAGAAGAAACTGATAGTTGTCCCCAGAAAGAGGATTCCTGACGTGCTCAGCGAGCTGCATAATAGTCCAAGCGGAGGTCATCTTGGAATCACGAAGACGCTCGAGAAGACTAAACAGAGATTCTATTGGGTTGGTTGCCGTCAGTCGGTCACTGAGTGGATTGCGAACTGCGAGGTTTGCAGCAGACCGAAAGGGCCCAAAACCCGTAGTCATGGCCAGATGAAGCAATATAACTGAGGTGCGCCATTTGAAAGGATCGCTATGGATGTCGTAGGTCCATTTCCTACTAGCAACTGCGGAAACAAATATGTACTGCTGGTTATTGTTGAGATATCACTGTCAAATACCATTTCAACATTTATGGTAACCCTTTTTTTATACATACATATATATGACACAGCAGGTTTTTGCACTGTAAGTTAGTTCAGTTAGTTGATCCTGTTATGTATATATCGGTCTTTTGTAAAGTACTCTTTTTTTAATAAAAGCGAATGAATTCTGCAATTCTTATTTAGCTAAATTAATTTATGCGACATTGGAAATCCTTGGATTAGTTCAACAGGTTATAAAATAAATAAATGTAAGGCGCGATAACCTCCGAAGAGATCTAAGGCCGAGCTTCTCTTCCAATTTGCGTCGTGCTCCTATTGATTTTCCCTACAAATCGGCCGGACGGGACCTACATGTTTTATGCCGACTCCGAACGGCATCTGGAAGGCAGATGAGTTTTCACTGAGAGCTTGTCGCAGAAATACACCCGGAGCGCTTGCCAAACACTGCCGAGGGGCGACCCCGCTTAGAAACATTTTCTTCTAATTGAAAAACCTTATTTCTAAAATTGTGATGTTGCTTTGCCCGGGGTGTGAACCCAGGGCATATGGTGTGGTAGGCGGAGCACGCTACTACCACACCACGGTGGCCGCCATTCAACAGGTTATGGGCCCAGGAAATTTGTCCAATAAGCTTCAACAATAAAAAAGAAATTTAGCCACCTCAAGAATAAATTGCAACAACCACAGTCGTCTTGTCATAGCGTATTGGTCAAGCATTCAAAATGGATTCATTCGGCGACAGAAAAGACGAGAACAATTTCACAGGCCACATTTTAAGAAATTCCTCTAATTATCGTTTATGGAAATTTCAAGTTGTAGCCTACATGAAAGCACGTGCATTAACTGATAATATAGAAGGCAGAGCGCCAGCCACAACTGCAACTCAAGAAGTGAAGAATACTTTTGAGCGAAACGAGGGAAAAGCCATGAATGCTATTATCCAGTCGTTGGATGCTGAGCATGGAAATCTTGTTTTAACATGTAAAACTTCAAAAGAAATGATAGAAAAGCTCGGAAGCATTTATGAAAAGAATTTCGATATCCGAGCAATGACTTTATACGAAGAATTTTTTACAGTGAAAATGCGAGATGATGAATCGGTATCAGGTTATGTAGCTCGAGTTAATCAACTAGCGTCAGCAATCAAACAGCAAAATGAAAAACTATCCGATAGATTAAAGATGGCATGTATCATTACTGGTTTAACGTCAAATTTTAATTATTATAAAACAGTGTGGTACAACACTAAAGAAAATACACTAAAGAAAATCTAACGATTATGCATTGATGTCATCTTTACAGTTACCAAATGGAGAAGAAACAGCTGGTGTTAGCGCAGCGTTTTCAGCAAAAACTAAGCCGAAACTATGTAATCAAAAAGATTCAATCCGAAATCAAAAATTGATAATTTGAAGCAAAAAGCGAGGTGTAATGCGTGCGGGCAGAAAGGCCATTGGGTTAGAGATAAAGGCTGTCCATAATATGAAAGAAAATCTACAGGCAAAACCAGAAAGGAAGGTGGTGAAATGGCATGGTGTTCCGTACAGCAAACAATGGAATTACCAGATAAGGAATCTGATAGTTGGTACGTCGATTCTGCAGCAACAAAACATATGACATTTCATCGAGAATGGTTTTCTACGCTACGAAAGCACACAAACGGTAGCAAAGTTAAAGTCGCAAATAATAGTTGCTTACAAATCGAAGTAATAGAAACAATTCTAACTGATGTAAAAGTAGACAATCAGTGGAAGCCAGTTCGTCTAGAAAATGTACTGTACGTTCCGGAACTCAGCGAAAATCTGCTATCAACAAGCATGATAACAGAAAAAGGTATCATAGTGATAATCGACAAAGAAGGTTGCAAATTTGTCGACAAGTTGAACAAAGTTGTTGCCGTAGGAAAACGCAACGGACTGAATAAAATTAAAATGAGTTTTCGATTACATATTGATGAATATGCAAACGTTGCCGCTGTTTCATTGCAGCACTGGCATCGTCGTTTGGGACATGTGCATGCTAACGCTATCAAGCAAATGTGTAAGAATGGTCTAGTTACTGGTGTCAGTTTGTCTGATAATGAAAGTTTTTTTTTTTGCGAAGATTGCGTATATGGTAAAATGACCAGAGCAACACACAAAACGTCTGTTAAGCGAGCATCAGCAAGAGACGGATATATGCATGTAGACTTGTGCGGCCCGAGTGAAATTAATGGGGTAGGTGGTATTCGCTACTTTATGTTAGTGAAAGATGAAGCCACCAGTTTTCGTTTTGTGTTTTTACTAAAGTCAAAAGATGAGGCTTATAGTCACTTGAAGTCATTAGTACCACTTGTTAAAAATATGAATGGTGCACAAATCAAGCATTTTCGATTCGATAATGGAAAAGATTTTATCAATCGAAAAGTATTGACAAACCTATTAAGAAATGAAGGTATTCAGCTTGAAGGCATCGCGCCGTACACTCCCGAATAAAATGGTCGCATCGAACGTGACAATCGTACCCAAGAAAGTGCGAGAACGATGCTCATTGCAAGTGGTTTGCCGAAATCACTATGGCCGGAAGCAGTACGCACAGCAACAAATTTATTGAATCGCACAACAAACAGTAAGGAAGCACGCCATATGAAAAATGGTTTGATCGCAAACCACATTTGGGTCATGTAAAAATCTTCGGAACCGAATGTTTTGTACAGATTCCGAAACATACGGGTCGTAAGAAATGGGACCCTAAAGCAAAAAAGGTTTATTTAATTGGTTTCGAGTCCACAAATAAAATTTTCCGGTTGTATGATCCTGTGAGGTTCCAGTTTGGAACCTCTGAAAAAAATGATGTTGTGCGCTATTCCATACCCAACTCCAAACAAATTATTTTCGGTTTAGTTCTTTTCACTTTATTTAAGATAGTTAACTTTCAGTAGTACAATAAATGTTTTAGATTTAATTTAGTTTGTACTTTTTATGTTTTTAAAATTAAAACGTTTAGTTTTGTTTAGCACACGTCTTTTCTTGCTTCTCCAGATTAATTAATTGTGCGTCTTTTTTGTCAGTGACGTGGGCTGCAGCTGCAGTTGACATGCGCGTTGCCAACTGCCCGCACCTGTCAAATGCAACTGAAGCTCCACGCACATAGCTTATGTTATATAACGGATGTGAGAGTTTAATTTATCCTTACATCATCCTTCCTTTAAAAAAAGAAGAATTTGGCAATTCGGCCGATTGCAATTGCCACATTCTTCTTTAATACATACTATATAAAAAATTGGTTCCAATGAACGAAAATTAGGGTGTACCTTCCTTTGTAATTCATTCGTTCGGAGCAATTCTGTGACTATTTCAAATATGTTAATTACAATTTTGGTATTTTTGAATTTTTGTTTGTACAATATTTACATTTTATATATTCAACGTAAGGTTTTTTGGTTGTTTATAAAATATTAATTTGTATTTTTTTCGCTTGTACTATACTATAAATAATTTCAAATTACGTTTTTCCGTTTTGATATAGAAAATGTTGTGTTCTATATATTTTTTTGTTTTGTTTTTATATATATATTTTTTTGTTGCCTTCGTGGCTATTTAAAAATGACGAGTATGAAATTAGTTCTAAAAATTTTGTATTTTGTTCAAATAAGGTATTATGGTAATGTTAATTTACTTTACTAAGGCGGTTTTTATGTACCACTTTTTCTTTGTTTTTAACTTCATCGAAAATAGTTACATTAGGTTCGTTAATTTTAGTTATTGTAATTGATAAATATTTTCGTGTTTATGATGTGGTTCTTTCTGTAAAAGTACTTTATCTCCGATTTTGACAACTAAAGGTCGTGCCGTTTTATCATAAAGGTTTTTAGTTTGTAACTTATTTTTATTTATTAGATTTTGTGCCATTTTATGCGTTTTCTGCATCCTAAACTTAACTTCTTTGGCATAGTTTTCGACATTATAGATTGCGTCAATTTTTTCTTTTGTTAATTCATTAGGCAAAGTTGCCTTTTTCCCAAAGACCAACTCGAAAGGCGAAAATTGATTGTCGAAAACTGTGCTACTCGTAGTATTGTGTAGGAAAGTAAAGTATTTTAAATAAACATCCCAATCAGAAAAAGTATCTTTTAAATATGCACGTAAGTATTCATTAAAAACTCTATGATTACGTTCAATCGTGCCAACGGTTTCGTGATGGTATGCAGTTGAAAAATTATGTTCAATATTTAGAAGTTTAGTTAGTAATTCATTTTTAAATTCTGTCCCTAAATCTGATTTTATGGCATTCATTGTGCCGTATGTCAAAATGAATCCTTCAAAAATTGCTGAAGTGATTGATTTTGCCGATTTGTCTGGCACAGCGACTGTTACCAGGTATTTAGTCATGTCGCAAATCATGGTAAGTGCGAACTTGTTACCATATTTGGACTCAGGTAGGGGTCCTATTGTGTCAATTACTAGTATATCAAATGGTTTACAAGGAGTTGGTGTTAAAACAAGTTTTTCTTTTGTTTTAGGTTTAACCTTGCTTAAAATTATTACAATTTTTGATATATTTTGATATATCACGAGTCATATCTTTCCAATAAAATTTCGTTCGTAGTTTTGCGTAAAGTCTTTTCATTCCGCAATGTCCACCAGAAATGGGATCATTATGGTAAATTTTCATTAGTTTTAATTTTGTATCTTCATCTGTTACTGTCTCCACTGGATCTGTTAAGATAATTTCTAATGATTTTAAAATTTTATTTCCAATATTTTTGAAATTTGTAATGGTATAATGTTCGAACATAATATCGTTTTTAGGCCATTCAATCTGCTTAATTTTGTGTTTGCCGGCTTCTGATTCAAGCCTCGAAAGTAATTTCTCTAAAGTCATTATTTCGTTAACAAGCTCAAAACTAAGTAACTCGAGTTTCTTATGTTTAATATGCGCAAAAATTCTTAAATTTGTTGTTTTATTATATTTATCGTAAGTAATTGCGCTTCTTATTCGTGGGACTTTTTTCGAAAAATTAAATGAAAATTTGTCGTAGACATATAAAGTAATTTGTTTTCGTCGTTTTTATCTGTTTTCCTATGTAAATTTTTATCGTTTGCCTTTTCTGTCATGGCTCTTGTCTGTACTGCCAAAATTTATTCATTAGCTTCTTTAATCTCATCGATTGTTATACGCGATAGTGCATCAGCACAAACGTTTGATTTACCTTTTATATATACAATAGTAAAGTTATATTCAGATAGTTCCAGTCTTATTCTTGAAAGTTTTGAAGATGGGTCTTTCATGTTGAATAAGTATACTAGAGGTCTATGGTCTGATTTTACAACGAAATGGGTACCATAAACGTATGGTCGAAATTGATTGATTGCGAAGTAAATAGTTAAAAGTTCTAATTCTATAATGGGTTTTTTCTGTTCGGCTTTATTAAATGCTTTAGAAGCGAAACAAATTGGTAAATCACTACCTTGTTGTTCTTGACTCAAAATAGCGCCACATCCAGTTGTGGAAGCATCAACTGTAATAATGAATTGTTTAGTAAAATCTGGATATTGAAGTAATTTTGGTGAAAGTAACGCTGCTTTCAAAGATAACAATGATCTTTCGCACTCAACATCCCATACAAATTCAACTCTTTTTCTGCTTAATCGGTTCAGAGGCGCTGCCAGAGACGCAAAATTAGGTATAAACCGTCTGTAATAGTTTGCAAACGCGACAAATCGTCGTACCGCGTCTTTGTCAGTCGGTTTTGTATACTTTTTAATTGCGTTTATTTTAGAGTCGTCTGGAAACAAACCTTTGGCTGAACATTTGTGACCTAAAAATGTAACTTCTGGTCGTAAAAAGTTGCATTTATTTGGGTTAAGTTTGAGATTGAAAGACCTACAAGTATCGAAAACTTTTGAAAGATTTTTAAAATGGTGTGCTTCACTACAACCTATGACGATGATATCGTTGACGTACAAAAATGCGACATTGGGTGGTATACCCGAAAAGGCTATGCTCATCATTCGTGAGAATGAATTTGGTGCTATATTTAAGCCGAATGGAAGCACCTACCATCTAAATGCGCCACGGTCAGTGCTGAAAGACGTAATGTCACGAGAGTCAGGATGCAAGGGAATTTGATGAAATCCTGAAAAAAGATCGAGATTGTCTAAAATATCGTCAACTCTAGCTAGTGGAAATTTATCAGCAATGAGTTTTTTGTTTACTGCGCGAAAATCTACGCACATACGATATGCTTTTTTACCATTAGTATCTTTCTTTGGGACTGCAATCAAAGGACTATTGTAATTCGAATAACTGGGTTCAATCAAATCGTTGCCTAACAATTTATTTACTTGGCAATTTTTTTCTCTGGGTTAAGAGTATGGCAATCTATAGTTTTTAACATGTACCGGTTCGTTGTCTGTCAGTCTTAATTTTTGCTCGTAAAAGTTATTTAAAGTCATTTTGTCCGTGTCAAAAGCGAAAATGTCGGCATAATCTATGCAAAGGTCAAGTAATTTACTTGGAGCATGTTGAGGTATTTGATTTTTCAAAATCGAAATTAGTTTTTTCGTACGTTTGTGTTCTGTTTCTGTCTTGTTAATTGTATAAACATTATAATTTGAAAGTTTTTCTGTCCGAATACTTTTTCTTTTCACATACTTTATACCATCCGTGGTATTTATAACTTTAATTATTGGGTTACTGGAATTAACAATTCACCTAGCTGTGAAAATACCTTTTTCAATTTCCTACGAGTCCACGAAAAGTGGTTCGGGCGAATCTCCTAAATCAAAAAGTCTGAATATTTCACATCTTGGTGATACAACTGTCGCTTTCTGTTCCGTGTAGGATTGATATCGCGACATTTTCATTACCTACCCAAAAGGAAATATTATTTCTTTCATTTGCATTTGTTAATTTTCAGAAAATCGTTACCCAGTATGCCATCGGATGGAATATTATAGTCTTCATTTACTACATGTAAAGTATGTTTAATAGAAAAGTTAGAAAAATTTAAATTTGCTGAAATTTTACCTAAAGTAGAAACTGAATTAAAAGTGACACCGGTAATGTTAATAATGTCGTTCATATTTAATGAAATATTACTGTCTAGACATGATATTTTTATTAAAGAAATGTCTGCTTGAGTGTCTACTAGGAAAGAACAAAATTTTTGTGACGCGTTAAGTTGTAATTCTATGAAATCTGAGTAATTTAAATTTAAACAATAGATGGCTATTGGTGAGGGAAGTTCGCTTACTCGCTTAATTCGTCCTCCCTCAGAGTTCGCTCCTGAGGGGCACTGGCGTTTAAAGCGCGAACGTTTGCGTTTCTACCTCTACCGTTGGATGATCTAGAATTGTTACCTCTATTGTTACTGCTGTTTGTATTTGAATTGGAATTTGGACGTATATTATTATTGTTGTTATTTTGGTATCTATTTCTGTTATCATAGCGATATCTCTGATTATTGTTACCGTTATAGTTACTATTATATGAAAATGAACTATTATTTCTATAACCAGTATAGCCGCGGTTTGGGTAAAAACCTCGATAACTACCACGTGAATTTCTGAATGTACTGTTACCACGTGATCGAAAAGCTAGAACCTGAAGTTCAGTTACTTCGTTGTTTTGCTCTACAATTAATTTTGCTACTACGTCTTTCGGATCAGTAAATGCTGTTGAGGCTAAAATGGTTTTTACTAAATTTGATTTTGCATTTAATCGACACACGTTAACAGTTTGTTCGACTGCCATTTCGTGAGCTTTCGCTTGAGTGATCCCTTCAATAATAAGAGACCGCTCAAGTGAGTCAGCTAAATCTTCAACTTTTTAGCGAATTGTTCAAGTAATGCAATTTTGTCTATAAAAGAATCAAGTGCTAGAGGATCACCACTGTAGTTTTCTGTAATAGAATTAGCACATCTGTTAATGAAAATTTTCTTTTCCTCAAGTGTTGCCATGATTTGATTGTTAAGCCCTGAAGCTGAATTAGCAGAAGGTGAGGCAAGGTTTATACTAATTGGATCGTTAAGATCTGGATTTACGTTAGAAGAAAGGTTAACTAGAGTTGTATTATTTGAGTCATTAAGCTCCGATTTTAAAGTAGAAAAAGTTGAAGTTGATTGTTCACTATTTGAATCGTTAAGATTAGAAGCTAAATTAGAAGTTAAATTTTTACTGGAAGAATCTTCGAAGCCTGGAAAATCTGTTGACAATGAAAATCCATTTTCCTGGTTTGTGACCTCTTCGGTCGGAGATGAATTTGAACTTTCGTAGCTTGAAGCTGAATTATCGGAATCTGAGTCTGAATTTTTTGCACTTGCTTACCATTTCTTAGGTATATATGTAGTTATCAGAATAGCACAAATAATTCAGTTCAAACTTTGAAATTAATGAAGTACTTATTTGAATGTCTGAATTTATATTTAAGCTGAAATATTGAGGAAAAAGAAAAAGATTTGTAAAAGTGAACTGATTTACAGGTGAATAGTCGCTACAGAAATATTTAACAATTTATTTAAAGAATTAATGAAAACTGCATTATACTTGTATAGAAAATCTTTAAGAAGTAATTGAATTTAAACTTTGCACAAAAGTATATAGGTATTTATTGGTAAAAATTTCAAAATTGTTGTAACTTGTTCAAAAAAATCCATTTATAATTTATTTAATAATTTGGGAAAAATTTAAACAACGTGACATCAGGACGGACAAGGCGACAGCTGTTTCGATTATACCTTGTAAATCTCTTCAAAGCCTTTTCTCCCGGGAGTGGGAGTCGAACTCGCACCCCTACGATAGTTGCAATGTGTAAAAGATTAAAATATGCAAAAAGAAGGCAATTGGGAAAGACTTCACAACAGGCATGACGTAGCTGAATGCGTTTACAACCATTTCAACTATCGTAGGGGTGCGAGTTCGACTCCCACTCCCGGGAGAAAAGGCTTTGAAGAGATTTACAAGGTATAATCGAAACAGCTGTCGCCTTGTCCGTCCTGATGTCACGTTGTTTAAATTTTTCCCAAATTATTAAATAAATTATAAAATTAAAAAATTGCTTCAAATAAATGTTTTCATACATTTAAAAAAGCAATATGGGCAATCCCCGATTATTAAAAAAAAAAAAATCAAAATCCATTTATATTCACAGACGCACCGCTTTGTAAAAAAAATTCGTATATTTTCAAGGACGCACCGCTTTATATAAAAAAAACACTTTGGTTTTTCACGGAACCACCGCATGTATTAAAAATTGAATTGGTTTTTCACGGAACCACCGCATATTGTCAAAAAAAAATTACTTGGTTTTTAACTGAACCACCGCATAAAAAAGATTAATTGGTTTTTTCGAAAACCACCGTAATACCAAAATCCAAAATTTATATGAAATGCGATATTAATTTTTCCTTTAATTTTTGAAGTTTTAAATTTGTAATTGTAATGCGAAAGCAATGAATTTTATAAAGTTTTAATGATTTAATATACATACATATATGCGTAAGAAAAAAACGTAAGCAAAAAAATTTTGAATACATACATATATATATATATATACTTAATTGTCGCTGCTGCTATAAGATGGTTGCCGGTGATGTCATCAATATTACTGCTGCCGATGTTGTTGCTTTACGTGTTAAAGTTGGTGGTGGTGGAAAATTACGTGTGTGTATGTATATGTTTTTGGGTGCCGTTATGCGTGGCGTGGTGCGAGTGCCGTTATGTACAGGCCCGTTGGTTTTGCAGAATTTGTTAAATTTTGAGTAATTTTGTTGAATTTTTATTTAAGAAAACATGTCGTAATTTGTTAAATTTTAATTAGAAAGAAATATGTCGTAATTTGTTAAATTTTATTTTAGAAAGTTGTGTTGTAATTTTGTTGAATTTTAATTTAGGAAATTATATCGTAGTTTAATAGAAATTTATTTAGAAAATTGTATATTGAAATTTTGTTGAATTTTAGTTAGAAAATCGATGGTAGTTTAGTAAAATTTTATTTTGAAAATTATGTAGTTCTTTTATTGAATTTTATTTAGAAAATTATTAAAATTGTTTTAGGAATCGTAGATTTAGAAATTTTTATTAAATTTATTTATTTTATTGATTTTATTAAATTTTATGTAGAACACCACGCACTTTACTTCACACACCAGTAAGAAAAATTTTCCACTCACCGCTGCTAATTTGAAAGACGTCCGGTTCGTTGCTATGCCAAAATTGAAAGGCCGAGGCTTCAGCCTCACGGTCGCCATGTGAGGTTCCAGTTTGGAACCTCTGAAAAAAATGATGTTGTGCGCCATTCCATACCCAACTCCAAACAAATTATTTTCGGTTTAGTTCTTTTCACTTTATTTAAGATAGTTAACTTTCAGTAGTACAATAAATGTTTTAGATTTAATTTAGTTTGTACTTTTTATGTTTTTAAAATTAAAAAGTTTAGTTTTGTTTAGCACACGTCTTTTCTTGCTTCTCCAGATTAATTAATTGTGTGGCTTTTTTGTCAGTGACGTGGGCTGCAGCTGCATTTGACATGCGCGTTGCCAACTGCTCGCGCCTGTCAAATGCAACTAAAGCTCCACGCACATAGCTTATGTTATATAACGGATGTGAGAGTTTAATTTATCCTTACAATCCATGTAGCGAAAAGGTTTTTATGAGTTGCAACATTCGATTCAACGAGAAGCAACCTGTCAAGTATGTGATTCACGAAGAATCAGAAATTGAAGATAGCGAGGTCAGCAACAATTGTGAGCAAAAGTCTGAACATAAAGATGAAATCATTTCCCAAGAAGAAAATGTTTTGACAAATAATGAGGAGACGTGGGATGATCATGAATTGCGACAAAACGAGCGATATAATTTTCGACCAAAAGTTAATACACCAAGTCGACTGATCGAATCAGGTTATTCGGCGTTAATGTGTGAACCAATATCATATGCCTCCTCATAATTAATTCAAAAGAAGTGCAACAGTGGAAGCATGCGATGGATGAAGAATATGAATCCCTCATGCTTAATGGCACTTGGAAACTAGTTGATGCTCCGAAAGATCAAAAGCTAATTGACAACCGCTGGGTGTTCAAAGTGAAGCAAAACCGAGATGGCACGATAGAACGATTCAAAGCGCGTTTAGTTGTTCGTGGTTTCACACAACAGTATGGTGTCGATTATGAAGAAACTTTTAGTCCAGTAGTGAAATATACGTCGGTTCGATTAATTTTGGCTTTGGCAGCGAGTCACAAAATGAAGCTAATTCAGTTCGACATTAACGCCCCGATTCTAGTGCGGTAACAACATTCTTCACCACGGTAACGAAATCATGTGGCAACTTTTACACCCTTTTGGTATTCTACCCGCGAAAGTAGCCGGATAATTTTTTACCCACAAAACTAGGTGGTTACATCGAAATAACCACACAACAGCTGTTGTTTTGGAAAAAGGCAAAACTGAAAAATAAACAATTGTAAGCGCAAATAAGTAAAGATCATAGTAAAGACGTGTTGCCCCTTGCTATACATATTTGTTTACATTATACACTTTCACAGAATAAATTACAATATACCTATGTAGAAACTTATCATGCATAATATGCATACACACATCGTCCCGTTTATTCGTTAACCTCGTATCTACAAGTGAGACATTTTCGGTAAAGCGAACACGCTTGCCACACCATGTTTTCATTTGGGACCAAAATTCATCGAAAAAAGGACCAAATTTTTGTTTTATTTTATTAGTATAAAATACAAAATTTTAGGATGTTTCCATATAAAATTTTACTAAACATAGTGAAGACTTTCCTTTAATTCAAGCTGAACAAACAAATATATGTGCATGCAACCAAAAATGAAACTATATTTTGACATAGGATAAGTCTATGTCTTTCACCAACCAAACGTTATTAACCTAGTTTTGGTCACAAAGCTCTTGGTTCTAGCATTATGTTGTTGATTGCAATGAAATAAAATGTATAGTGCAGTTAGGTTTTAGTAAGAAACATTTCAAAATTTGCGTTCTGGTGTTGCCGATCTATGTATGTGGAAAACTCAGTAAATCATAAATGAAACTAGGCAATTTTGTTAGTGATATTTTTATAGATGCTTACTTTTTCCCTTAAAGCTTAAACTTCATATCAGAGCCTAGATTCAGAAAGTGTAAGTTTTGATCCCAGACCTCAGGGGTTCTGCTAACACCTACGGGAATAATTTTATACAAAACATTTCTTCCGAAATTAAATCTCTTTTGCATTTGCTTTCTTCTGTCTTCGAGTTAAAATATTTCAAGACACTTAGTTTTCAATTACCTTGCGTGGCTGAAGTCATTGAGCTGGGTGAGAAAGATTTAAATATCAACGTGCCAAACGAGAAGTAATGCAAAGAATTTCTTTGTTAAGTTTTGAAAGTATTAGGCTCACGACAGAGTGCTCGCTATAAGCTGTGCTAGGTGAGAAGCTATTTTTATTTTTATATATTTTACATACAGACCAATTCTAAATATTTTCGCGGAATTTTGTTCTTGCGGATTTTTTTATTCCCGCGGAAAAATTCCTCCAATTCTTTTCTCCTAGGGAGAAGAACAATTGGGGAATAGGAATTTCGAAGTCAGCTGTTTTGTCCATTGAAATTTCGTTGCGCATTTCTTATTTTGTTTAAAAAATTGTAAAGTTTAATTATTGTTGCCAATTTGTTTGAAATTAAGAAATAAGGTATAAACAATGCACATTATTCCATTGCATGTGGTATTCACTGAAATGAGTAATGAATTGGTGCCACAGCAACATCAACAGAGGAGCATAATAAGAAGACCGGCGGGATAACACAAATCCGCCGGAGTTGCCTGCATTCATTCTGCAAAGCAATTTTCTGGCGGCCAAGTCGAGTTGAGTTCGCCTTTCGCCATATGCCAAAATCTATTTAAGCCTTCTTAAAAAATCCTTGCGCAATTTCTGGATGGCTGCATCAAATATGCGAAGAGCTCTTCCGTTGCTTATGATATATTTTTCGATTTAAAATAAAGAATATTGTGGTTGTTGTTGTTGTTGTATTACAGTGAGAATATTGTGGTAGAATGTAAATACAAATAGCACAAATTTGTACAAATAAGTGTTCTTTCTTAAAATAACCAATTTCCATTAACTATTTTGATGCATTCCGTTTAATTTAACTAGTGAAAAAACTCCTATGAAATGGCAGAGAAATCTCCCTCTCCCTCACATTCATAATACCTACTTTTCTCCCATAACCGGTTTCCGCTTTTCAGCATTGTTCAGAATAGGAGAAAAGGGAGAAGTGAAAAAACTCACAAGGAACTTTTATTTAGAATACGAGGAATGGGAGAAGGGAAAAAACTCGCACGGAATTTTCGTTTAGAATTGGGCTGATAGTGTTTGATAACCGATCGAAATATCTAGCCGTTATAAATATTATTATAAAACAAGGGTTTTTTTTTGATTAGTCGGTTATTTCATCAACAATTAACGACAATGCGTTTGCCAACACTTTTCTTTTTAATGCCTGGCATAAATTATATCCTAGGAGAAATGTTATTGCTCTGGTACATTTTATTGACTGAGCAATTTTTTATGGTGACAGTGTTATGGGGCCTTTGACAAGCATACTTACTCTGGGTTGACAATTGTTTCGCAGTTGTACCAAGTTTACCTGGTGGCACGAAGAAGATGATCGGCGTCTGCCCGTGTGCGTCTAGCTGTCCCGGAGCTTCAGCCACTTATGTGGGTTCGTTGACCAAACGACCGACCAAACCACCAGTTACGACAAACCCAAGGCCTAACAAGAAAAAATTTACGCACACGTAAGGGTTAAGGAATTTCTTACCTCATCACTCAATAGGACCTTTGATTAACCTTTTTAGAAAGCGACACAACACTTTGTCTTTTGCCTAGCGGTTCTCCTACCAATTACTTACCGCTCTTAACCCACCCAACCGTGACTTCTCAGATGTTAAGGAGATGTCCCAATGTAAAGCAACAACAACAACGAATTCCAGACCATTCTTACAAGCTTAACAATTCATGTTTTATTTAATAAAAGACTAATCAATTAAAAAGAAAAAGATCAGAATTTGATTTCATACTAAATTTAGTACTAAAGAAAAAAAGTACTATTTTTACTAAGTCCGAACATCTATAGGAACGGTATGGAATCGGAACGACTTTTGAATAACAAGCCTACTAGGTATGTGATAATTCAAATTAATAATCTACAAAATTGCTATACTGCGGTAGTAGAAAAGTGGAAAGCATTTGAAAAATAGTCCCGTTAATGGCAATTCGAAATAATATTATTTAATTTAAATTTAATTGGAAAAATTGCAATGAAAGCATATCTACTAAAATACTGGGTTTTCTTTTTTTTTGTAAGTTCTCTCTATCCGCTCTTACCTTTAACAACTGACCATTAGAGCGGGATAGCACTATTACTTATCAAAGTATGTATGGAGACATACTACAAACCCAAAACGTGAAACAAAATGGCAATAATGGAGATAATAAATAAAAATTTTGCAAACTCACATGATTTGATGCAGGAACTCGATGAAGGCCTTCGACGATTCCGCTGATTTGCTGAAAATTAAAGCTTAGTGCACTCAAATTAATTTAATTCGATTTTGTTTCATGTCACTTCGTTTCTATATTATTATTTTTAGATTCCACTCTTCACTCTCCCAATACCACTTACATTTGTCTCTTTCTAACAATTCTTTTATCTATTTTATATATGTACTTATATAATTTTTTTCTCTTGGTACATAATTTTAGAATTTGGACATTTTTCTTTTTTCTTTCTTTAAATATATCTAATTCTAATATATATTATAAATGGCAAAGTTTGGATGTTTAGATGTTTGGATGTTTGGATGTTTGTCCAGACGTTTGTCTTTGTGACTCAATCACGCAAGAACGGCTGGACCGATTTGGATGAAATTTTGCACACATATAGCCAATAGTCTAGAAGGATCTACTAGCTATATATTTTTCAAAAGGGGCGTGGTCGTCACCCCCTAGGAACAGTTATAATTTAATTATTATATTTTTTCGTCTTTGCGACTGAATCACGCCAGAATGGCTACACGGATTTTGATGAAATTTGGGACACAGACAGTAGTCTACTAGCTAAATTTTTTTCGAACATGGAAAGATGGGTGGGGGTCCCACGACCCCTTGGAGCAATTACTTTTTAATAATTTTTACACATTATAACTTTACGTATACTGGCCTTCACCAATATCACAGACTCAAGGGGTCAAATAAGTCGAGGGCTTACAAAGTAAGCAGTGATACCCTCCGCCCCCACCCTTTATCAAACCCTCTGGTGTAAAATCTATAAATTGTTATAACTCAATATAAATGTTCTTCTAAATGTATAATTTTTGGTATCTGGCTCATACAGATCGAGATCTAAACAATTTGGAAAAACGACCGGTGGTGCTCTCCGTCTCCTCCCGCCATCCGCCCTCCTTCAATTGTTTTCATTAGCACGCTTTTATTAGCTTTACCTGTATGTTTCTTTGTAACTTTTCATTCGCTCCAACGCTCCTGCTGCCTTTTTAACATGGTTTTATAATTACCTTCACCTTATTTGTAATCCCGTTAGGGTCATATCGAGACCCTTCCGGGATCATTTCTGGATGGTTTTCTGGATCCGTCCGGGATCCCGCCGGGGTCATTTCGGGACTTTTTCGGGATCATTTTGGGACCCTTCCGGGATAATTTCTGTATAGTTTTCGGGCTCCGTCCGGGATCCCGTCGGGGTTATTTTGGGAGATTTTCGGGACTATTCCGGGATTATTTCGGGACTATTTTGCGATCATTAGGGGACCCTTCCGGCGTCATTTCTGGATGGGTTTCGGGATCCGTCCGGCATCCCGTCGGGGTATTTTCGGGATCATTTGCGTACCTTTGAGAGATAAATTTCTGGATGGTTTTCGGGATCCGTCCGGGGTCTCGTCAGAGCCATTTCGGGACTATTAGGGGATCATTTGAGGACCTTTCGGGCATCATAGTGGATAGTTTAAGGGATCCGTCCGGGATGCGGACGGAGTAATTTCAGGACTATTTCGGGATCGTTTGGGGTACCTACCGGCATCATTTCTGGAAGGTTTTCGGTATCCGTCCGGGATCCTGTCGGGGTCATTTCGGGACTTTTTCTTGATCATTTGGGGTCCCTTCCGGCATCATTTCTGGATGGTTTTCGGGATCCGTCCGGGATCCCGTCGGGATAATTTCAGGACTTTTTCGGGATCATTTGGGGTACCCTCCGGCATCATTTCAAGATGGTTTTGGGGATCCGTCCGGGTCATTTCGGGACTTTTTCGCGACTAATACGGGATCATTTGGAGACCCTTTCGGCATCATTTCCGGTTGGTTTTTGGGATCCCTCCGGGATCCCGTCGGGGTCATTTCAAGACTTTTCCCCTACTAATACGAGATCATTTGGGGACACTTTCGCCATCATTTCTGGATGGCTTTCGGGATCCGTCCGGGATCCCATCGGGGTCATTTCGGGACTTTTCGGGATCATTTGGGGTCCCTTCCGGCATCATTTCTGGTTGGTTTTCGGGATCCGTCCGGGATCCCGTCGGGGTCATTTCGGGACTATTTCGGGATCATTTGGGGTTACCTGCATCATTTCTGGTTTGTTTTCGGGATACCGTCGGGGTCATTTCGGGACTTTTTCGGGATCATTTGGAGACCTTTCGGCATCATTTCTGTATGGTTTTCGGGATCCATCCGGGATCCCGTCGGGGTCATTTCGTGACTTTTTCGGGATCATTTGGTGTCCCTTCCGGCATAATTTCTGGATGGTTTTCGGGATCCGTCGGGAAACCCGTCGGGGCCATTCCTGTACTTTTTCGGGACTAATACGGGATCATTTGGGGAGCCTTTGAGTATCATATCTGGATGGTTTCCGGGATCCGTTTGGGAACCCGTTGGGGTCATTTCGGTAATTTTTCGATACTAATACGGAATCGTTTAGCGACCATTTTGGGACCTTTCAGGGGTCACTTCGTGACTTTTTCTGTATTATTACGGGATCATATGGGGACCCTCTCGGCATCATTTGGAGATGGGTTTTGGGATCAGTTCGGGATCCCATCATGGTTATTTCACGACTTTTCGGGACTATTTCGGAATAATTTTGGGACCCCTCCCGGTTAACATCTTGCTGGATTTCGGGATATGTCCGGGAATTTTAGTATCATCTTGGAACCCTTCAGGGATCATTTTAGGTCTCTTCGCAGCCGGTAGTTTAGCACACATGCCTTTTTAAATTATGAGCTTTTATGGCCGTAGATTTGCTGCTAATTATTCGTAATTAAAATGCCGTATGTTTTATCTTCAATCTAACACAGCTTTTTCGTTCTATTTTTGAGTTTTTTAAATGAATCGTGTAACAAACTGTTATAACTATAATTACACTTTTTGTAATATTTTAACCAACTAAATACCCGAAAAAGCAACACTATTTTCACCAAAAAAATTCTTTTTGGTTTTAGCTAATTGTAGTTTCACTCCTTTGTTCTATGAGTAGTAATTCTTTCACCCCTCCCATATCAGTTAATTAATTAAAAAACAAAATGTATTTTTTTTTTTAATTCGAAAAAAACTGTATTGTACTATTCATGAAAGCGTGCCTTTCTTCTCACTTAGTTCTTTTTTTTTACTAAATTACAAAAAAAAAATACATTAGACAAAAATAATTTGTAAACAGATAAGTTGATAAGCAGGCTAACGTGAATAGCACATATATTTTATTTTCTCCTTGCGGACGGGGCCGCGGGTAAAGGCTAGTATATATATATATTTTAAAGTGCGCAAACTTATAATTTAAAAGTTATTTGTTGTTAAAGTTGGAAAATTTAGCAAATTCCTATAGCACTTTAAATTACAATTTACACATCTCTCAAAACATTAATCCACATACACATCTATACAAATTGGCAACGATAAACTTAGATTGCATTTTATTTAGATTTAAAATTTTTTTTTTTTGCTTTTTTGCCTCTTTTCAGCAATCAATCAAATAGATTTTTAGGAAAATGTAATAATAAAAAAAAACTACAATGCATATGCGTCCAAAAATGAGGTTATTGAAGGGAGATAAGAAAATGTATGCAATTTTTAAGCTAAATCACTGTTTTAAGTGGGATTGCAATTTTCGCACAAATGGGTAGAACCCAAAGCCAGGAAATTCCTGTTCAGGATACCACAGATCCTCATCTTCACTCGCACTTAATTTTGAAAGCCCTTTCAGGAACTAGGAACACTGCAACCAGGAAATCTGCATCTCAGGAGCACCGCAACCAAGAACATCCGTTCAATTTAATTTTAATTCGAATCGAATTAAGCGGTTTTTTTATTTTATTAATCTTTAGCAAAAAGAACTTAGTAAACTTATCTACTTTTCATCAGTCGACATGACTTTTTCGATCGCAACCAAAAAAATATTTGCCCGAGAGTATACCTCCACTGCCAACTTTTTCCAGCCAAAAACTGCCCGCTATCCTAAATCCGAGGCTTATATAGGCACGGAAAAACAAGTAAAAAAAAGGTGGCGTGATGCGAAACAGAGATAATTAAATAGGGATGGAGATAGATATTTATATAGGTTTGTCCTTTTTTAGTTGTTTTATAGGACATTATCTGACGGTAACTTGTGTTTTAACCCTTGCATTCCTTAATATCTTTTCCGTGGTACCACCCTATCTTACCATGTATGTCTTGCAATTGATACATGGAGTTTCCTTTTGTGGCGAGAACTGTAGCTTTTACAAAAACGGGTGCTAGCTTGGCGTTAAACTTATTCGCTTTGTCGCTCAGAACGAAATTGCGCCGATATACATTTTCACCTACACTGAATGGTTTTACTCTGCTTCGGAGGTTGTAGCGTTGAGCTGATTTCTCGAAAGCGTTTTGTATGTTCTTGGCCAACTCAGTACGCACGAGTCGGAGTTTGTCTATGCGGTCTATTACAACAGTTGCATTGAAGTAAATTCAAAATTATATGGGGGCTAACGAAAGTGTGGCGCATTTTTGGGCAATATTGTGAATTTTTACGTCAAAAAGAAAGAAAAGTACCAATCGTGGCTACTGCCTAAAAAGGACCAGAATTGAAGAAAGGGGATCAGCGGACCAAATGGGGTTGGAAGGGACCATTTTTGGTCCAAATGGACCAAAGTGGCAACCGTGAAAGCGAAGAAAACTACCCTTCAAATTTCTCCACAGACACTGGTGAGTTTCTCGGCGATGACAGCGTTACCACTTGGGCCAGAATCGCGGATAAAAGAACTGGTAACGATATTCGGTTACATAATGTTCTGGGTACTATTTTACCGGTAACGCTCAGAATCGGGGCGTAAAACAGCTTTTTTGTACGGTAAACTAAAGGAAAATGTTTATATGAAACAACCAGTAGGTTATGAAGACAAGTGTGGGCGCCTATGCAAATTAATCAAAAGCTTATATGGACTTAAGCAAGCTTCGCGATGCTGGAACCAAAAATTCACGTTTTTCATTCGCAAATTCGATTTCAGGCCTAGCAGTTCAGATCCATGTGTGTTTGTTTGTAAGAAGGACAATGAAATAACCATTATCGCCATCTATGTGGATGATGGATTGTTAGCAACAAACGAAGAGAGCGAAATTGATGTGATCATTTCATACTTACGACAACATTTTGAAGTAAAAGTATTTTAAGCCAAATATTTTCTCGGATTTGAAATTGAAAATTTATCCGATAATTCAATCCATATACACCAAAAAGCATATGCCATGAAAGTTTTTAATCGTTTTAACATGATGGATTTTAAAGCAGTATCAGCTCCGATGGACTGCACTCAAAAGCTTAGTGATTTTGTAAACGACGAGCACGAAAAATCATTTCCATATCGAAAAGCCGTTGGCAGTCTGATGTATTTGGCAATCGGAACAAGGCCAGATATCAGTTATGCTATAGGTGTCGTGAGCCGATATTTGGAGCGACCAACTGCAGCACATATTAATGCTGTAAAACGAATCATGAAGTACATAAGGGGCACGTTAAGTACAGGTATCCTTTACAAAAGCGACAGTAAATTTGATTTTGTTGGTTATAGCGATGCAGACTACGCTGGAGACACAGATACTAGAAAGTCAACGAGCGGTTATGTCTTCCATATTGGTTCGGGTGTTATTAGTTGGGCGTCAATCAGGCAACAGTCAGTATCAACTTCTTCAAAAGAATCGGAGTATGTAGCCGCCTGCCAGGCAGTTAAAGAGCTAGTTTGGTTACTATTTACTTGTGGCCGAGCTGTCGGGGAAAAACGAATTCAAGGCCAAGCTATACGTGGAGTATATAAGCGCGATCCGACTAATCAGAAAATCGGTATTCCACAAACGAACGAAGCATATTGATGTCCAATATCACTTCATAAGGGAAAAATTTGAAGAAGGCTATTTCGACTTGTGATATATATTTGTACCGAAGAACAAATTGCAGATATATTTACAAAGCCATTGAATAAGAATCGGCACATACTTTTATGCCAATATATGAATTTAACATTTGATTTACAGGGAGTTTTAAAATATAGCTGAAATTGTATTAGACAATGAGTGGAAGTGTTGAGATATCACTGTCAAATACCATTTCAACATTTATGGCAACCCTTTTTTTATACATACATATATGACACAGCAGGTTTTGTGCTGTAAGTTAGTTCAGTTAGTTGATCCTGTTATGTATATATCGGTATTTTGTAAATTACTCTTTTTTTAATAAATGCGAATGAATACTGCAATTCTTATTTGGCTAAATTAATTTATGCGACATTGGAAATCCTTGGATTAATTCAACAGTTATGGATTATTTCAGGAAATGGCCAGAGGTATAGCCAATCCCAAATCAAGAAGCGGAAACAGTAGCAGAAGTGTTTATAAACAATTGGGTTGCAAGGTATGGTGTACCAATGGAGTTACATTCTGACCAAGGCAGGAATTTCGAATCAGCTGTGTTCCGGGAAATGTGTAAATCATTGGGAATTCGAAAAACACGGACAACTGCATTGCATCCTCAGTCCGATGGTATGGTGGAACGATTCAATAGCACATTGGAGGAGCATTTAAGAAAAGTAGTAGACAAGTACCATAAGGAGTGGGATACACATATATCATTATTATTGATGGCTTACCGATCGCCAGTGCATGAGACAACGGGCCAAACTCCGCAAAGGTAATTCTTGGCAATGACCTTCGACTGCCAGCTGATTTGAAGTTTGGGATAGATGCCGATGCGGAGAGAAATGTCAAGAAATCCACTGGTGTCTTGGAAGAAGAGCTGAGAGAGATACACGATCTTTTAAGGCAACGATCAAAGATTATGAGTGACAAGATGAAAGCGAGGTACGATAAAGCAATTAATTCGGAAGGGTTTCAGGAAGGAGATTTGGTGCTGTTATACAACCCACAACGAAAAAAAGGTTTGTCCCCGAAATTGAAGGCCCATACAAAGTTGTAAAACGGATCAACGATGTAGTGTACCGCATACAAACCATGGGCAAACCACGAACCAAAATGAAAGTGGTTCATTTGGAAAGGCTGGCAGCGTTTAGATCGAGAGATTTGTCTGATCGTATATCGTATACCGGATATTTCTATGCTCAAACAATCAATAACAGCTTAGAAGATGGTGTGGTACCTGAAATGTGGAAAACGTCAACAATAATACCTGTGGAAAAAGTTAAAAAGACAATGCAACCTGAAGAACTTAGACCCATAAATACCCTGCCAAGTGATGCTAAAATTCTTGAAGTCGTTGTTAAGAATCAGTTGGTGAATCATCTTGAAGTAAATAATATACTAGTCTACCAACAGTCAGGATTTAGGAAAAAACATTCCTGTGAGACAGCGCTGAACTTAATGATATCTGATTGGAAAGAAGAGCTAAACAACAAAAAAGTAGTGGTTTGAGTTTTCCTTTAACTCAAAAGAGCCTTTGAAACGGTGGATAGAGAGATATTAATAAAAAAAATGCAGCGGATTGGCATAACTGATATTGAACTTAAATGGTTCCGCAACTATTTGAAGCAGAAAACAGTTATAAATGCTGTGACGTCGGATGAATTAGAGGTACTCATAGGGTTACCTCAAGGCTCAGTATTGGCACCTATATTATTTCTTATATACATAAATGACATAGTCAATGCTATCGAAGGTTGTGAAATTAGACTTTTTGCGGATGATGCATTAATTATGATAAGTGAAAATAATATTAATACTGCACTTGTTAAAATGCAACATGAACTAAATAACTTGTATAAATGGTTGTGTGGTAATAGACTGAAACTAAACATAAATAAAACTAAATATATGATAATAACAAGGAGGAATATCAATGAGGATGATATAGCCGAGCTAAAAATAAATGATGAAATCATACAAAGAGTTAACAGTATAAAATACTTAGGAATAATAATTGATAATAAACTCAAATTTGAAGGTCATATAAATTATATAATTAAAAAAGTTGCTAATAAAATAGGAGTGATGCAGAGAACAAATAAATTCATTCAAAAAAAGTACAAAATAAACTTATATAAATCAGTTATAGAACCGCACTTCGTGTACTGCCCGTCCATTCTATTCATAATATCGGATAAAGAAGTAGACAAGCTCCAAAAGCTTCAAAATAGATGCGTGAGACTTATTCTTCATAAACCTAGAGATACACGAACGGCTGACATGTTGAAAACTTTAGACTGGTTAAGTGTGAAACAAAAGATTTTTTTCCACTCCATGAAATTCATATTTAATATCAAACATGGAAATGTACCTGAGTATTTAAATAAAAATATAGCATTAGTTGAGCAAACTCACAACATAAATACGAGGAGCAAACATAATTTCAAATTGCCGTTTTTTAGAACTGAAATTGATCAACAGAACATTTTCTACAAGGGTCTGAAAAGTTACAATGATCTGTCTATGGATATAAAAAGTTGCAACCAAATAACAGTATTTAAAACAAAATTATATGAATATTGTAAAACCTTAGCTAAAAAACTGTAATATTTTCTAATTTACGAATTAGGCTTCTGGCCGTAATAAATAAATAATCTAATCTAATCGGGACGACCAGACTTAGGTGGAGGGCAGTGTGACGAATATTAGCAAGGCTAAGGGATACTATCATCTCTAAGCCGATGCTAAGAGTGACTTGTATGCACATCCATAAATCAATCATTATGTATCTACATAAACGTATCAATCATTATGTCTACACATATGTACGTACACGCAGCGGAGAAGCAACGCACAAACACATGCAGATATCTTATCTGAGATGCTCCCAAAAGTATGCAATTGTAATTGGGGAAGCGTCGCTCACACATACACGCGTATATGAGAGCTACACACGTGCATCTGTAGTAATAATTATATACCAGTAACTAAGTAAATTCTGGAAGCGCCTAGAAGATGCAACGAGAAAATCGTATAGCATAAAAGCAGCAACAGTAGAGGCGCGAGAATCAGTTTTGATTAAGCACGCTATCTGTCGAGCAATAGAAGTGTTATTTTGAAAGTAGTCCAATAAAGACCATTTTGTATCATCGAATAGTGGTGTTATTTATTCAACAGTTTAGTTATTCGAACGTTAGCAGAAGATTGCAAATAAGGGGAACTGCAGTAAATTCGCTACAATACGTAAAACTGAGCCCGAGTTTACAAAGCTTCTCATTCGCAACGAAAAAGAAACTTTACAAAAACAAATCTACACAACACGCAAATTAATAGAGACAGAATGTCTCAATTGTGTTGTTAGTGTAGAAATGAGATAAACTGAATTAAGCAGGGAACAAATACAAGCAGGATATCCTAGTGGTTAAGGCAACTGCAGTTTCACCCTGTAATTCGCGGTTCGAATCTCGGTGAAACCTTTGATAATATTACGAAATTGCCTGATGATAATTACGTGGCGGTTTTCGAAATGGTACCATCGCAATATGCCGGTAAATGTTTCTTTCTTTTCAGTTTCTCTTAGAAAAACATAATAATTATATATTCAATTATTATAAGCCGGTGTTAAGCTCATAAATTCAAAATAATAATTATAAATTGAACACACCATTAAAACAAACAAACATAAATATGTAAATCTGAGCCCGAGTTTACAAAGCTTCTCATTCGCAACGAAAAAGAAACTTTACAAAAACAAATCTAAATAACACGCAAATTAATAGAGACAGAATGTCTCAATTGTGGTGTTAGTGTAGAAATGAGATAAACCGAATTAAGCAAGGGAACAAATACAAGCAGGATAGCATATTGATTAAGGCAACTGCAGTTTCACCGTGTGATTCGCGGTTCAAAATTGCCTGATGATTACGTGGCGGTTTTCGAAATGGTACCATCGCAATATGCCAGTAAATGTTTCTTTCTTTCTCTTAGAAAAACATAATAATTGAATATTCAATTATTATAAGCCGGTGTTAAGCTCATGAATTCTTAATAATATGTATTTGTTTTTTGTTTATGCAATTTTAACTATTTTCCACTTTTTTTTTTGTTTTTATTTGTTTAAAATTGTTTTTTTTTTTGTTGTAATATTTTTTGCTTGCGGACTGTATTCTCTTTTTGGTAAATCTTTGTTTTTTATTATATTTTTTTTTCACTGTCCACAGGTGCCTTTCGTTACGGCTTGATGGACCATAGATACACTTTAAAGCCTTACACTAGTCACGAAATAAGAAAAAGAAAAAATAAGAACTTGTGAACGTATAAAAATTTATTAACTTTACGACACAATTCACTTTACCATACACCCCAAGAGAATCCTACTGAACGCGCTAAACCCTTAAAAGGATCATAGCACAACTCACTAAATCGAGATAAAACCGATGGGACGACCTCCTGCCCGAAATCGAGCTTGCCATAAACACCAGCATTACAGCCTCAACAGGGTACAGTCCGGACTTGCTTATACAGGGACGCGTGTCACGATTACCGGGAGCACTCTACGACGAAGTAAACGCCAGAACTGGTACGAATCCGACAACGGCAGAGGAAAAGTCCAACAGGATGCAGGAGGCGTTTAAAATAGTTAGGCAGAATATGGAAAGTGCAGCCTCAGACCAAGCTAGGCATTATAAGGTTCGCCGGAGAAACTGGAATTCCGAAGTCGGTGAACTAGTCCTACCAAAGGAACATCACCTATCAAAGGCCGGAGAGGGTTTTGCAGCAAAACTGGCGCCCAAATACGACGGTCTGTACCAAATCCAGAATTACTTGTCACCAGTTATCGTCCAGCTACGAAAAGCCAACGGAGGAAAAGAGAAAACAGCGAACATCAGCGACTTAATATTATATCACGCGGCCGAGACCGCGGAACCATAACTAAACCAAAAAAAAAAGAAGAAAACAAATTGCCATTTCAGTGTAACCCCATTTAATTTGTTGCGTCCCTCCCACAAATTGTCATCCTCCCAGACGCTCCTTGCAGCGGGACTGCTCCATATTCTTTTGCTCCGGGAAGGTATCGAACCCAAACCGGGTCCGTCTCATGACCACGGTCCTGAGAAATGGTTTCGCTGCATCTGCCGGAAAAGAATCTTTTTAGGACGGTCATACTCCTGTCAGTGTGTCTCGTGTAAGGGATGGTTGCATCGGACAGGTTGTTCTGGGCAGATCCCAAAACCAGACGTCCACGTAACTTCTATAAATCTTTTGTGGCTCCTTGCTGTTCACGCCCTAGGACGTCCCGTAGTCTGCGCCCCAGAGCCCTCCCCCCCCCCCCCCCCGCTACCTTCCAGCAGCCCCGCTGTTCAGCAAACCACAACAAGTACCCGCTGCTGCTCGCGCCCCACGGCGCCACCAACTCACACGGCTGCTCCCACTCATACCTACAATCTCCGTAGTAGTCGGAAGCAATGCCGCGCATCAGCCCCTGCCCCCGTCTCCTCTCCCCCCCCCCCCCCCCCCTTTTTTTCCGGCAGCAATTGTGTAAGTCAGGGAAACAGACTCTTAGTCCCTACCTCCCTTTGCACCGTTTGCCAGCACAGAATATATATGTTTGCGAAATCCGCCCAATGCAGCTCCTGCCATGGACGGTGCCACTTTCCTAGATGTTCTGGTCTCCGTGACGGCAACGCCCCGACGGGTTTCATTGCGCCATGTTGCCAGGCCGCATACCCAAATAGACCGGGTACCTCAATGCTTACCCAAGGACGTCAAGTCCCAGGGCCACAACAGCAGATGCGTCCTAGCCTTCCACAACCCAGGCGTAGTCACCCGTCACTTACTCCCAGAGTGGCGACGTTTCCCCCTATGCACTTCAGAATTCTGCAGTTAAACTGTAATAGATTAACTGGGAAGATCAAGGAGATAGTCGATTTCATAAAGCGGCACAACATCCGCATTGCTGCGACTTCAATGCCCATCACGATCTATGGCATTCAAACTTGTGGGCGGACAGTAGGGGTGAGATGTTGGCGGATCAAATAGAAGAAACGACGTTCTGCACAATAAACGGAGACGCCCCCACACGTATGGTAGGAAGCTGGCACAGTTCGGCGGATATTTCAATCGTGCGCAGAACATTGGCATCCGAGCACCTGCCTATACTTATTTCGCTCGAGCGTACCGCCGACTTCATCGTCACAGAAAAACGCACTTTCATAAACTTTAAAAAAGGAAAGTGGGACGAATACAAATCCTTTACAGACAACCGCTTTTCTGCCCTCCCTATCCCGACTGATGCCCGCCAAGGAGAGCGTGCTTTCCGCAAGGTCATTGAATCCGCCTCGGCATGTTTCATTCCCGCCGGTAGAATTCCCGAAATTCGGCCCCACTTCCCGGCGGAGGCCGCAAATTTAGCGAGAGAACGTGACCTTATAAGACAGCTCGATCCCGGGCACCCCCAAATAAGGGAGATAAACCAACACATCAGATTGATTGTGGATGAACACAAGCGGGCGAAATGGGAGGAGCACCTAATCGGTTGTAACCTCTCTGCCGGTGTAGGTAAACTTTGGTCCACCGTAAAGTCCCTATCGAATCCGTCTAGGCACAATGAGATGAAGAGGAAAGCTTACTGGAGCTAGCCAGAAGATTAAGACGGGTGAGGGATGCTTCAAATCCTTTGGAAATGAATTCCACCACATTTATTCAAAACTTCAGACTGTCCAAACATTGCTACAACAGTCGAACGGGATGGACGTGTATTGTGTGGCTCCGGTAAATTCGCGTTTTAAAGTGGCAAAAAGCCATTGATCGGCGTAAAATTAACCAAGAGCGAGATAGAGACTCAAATAGCAAAGGGGAATTTAAAAAATATTAGTGGAAAAATAAAAAAATTTTATCATTTTAATTGCAAAATCATTGAATTGAAAAAAATAATAACTGTGAGAAAAAAGAATCAAATTAAACAAATTTTAACGCATACAAGTACAAACAAACGGACAAGTCGCTAAAATCGAAACACAAAAATGAGTGTGTGCGAAGTGCAATCGTTCCATTAGAGGAGGGAGTGGTATGCGATGTGAAGGAGTGTGCAATAAGGTTTACCATTTGAGCCGTGCATGTGCGGGTGTAGACGAATACAGTGTAAAGATTTTTGATGAAAAAAAAAATGGTACGCTTTATGTGCGATGAGTGCGTAACATATATACAGAATGTAGACTTGGTGCTGCAAGAAATGCAAATGAGTGTAAAAAAAAATAAGTCAATATTAAATGATTATAAACATGAATTTGAAGATGTTATGTTAAAAAGCAAAAATGGAATAAAAGCTCTATTAGAAGCTGTAGAGAGTCGGTACACACAGAGAGTGGCAGCAATGGAAAGATCACAAAAGCTGTTTGAAAAGAAAGTCGGTGAAATAAAAAGCTTGTATGATATGATTGAAGAAGTAAAAAATAAAACAGAGACAATCGGAAAAGACAACGAAAAGGTGCACAGTGAAATAAAGAAAACAGGCAGTAGAAATATACAAAAAGAAATGTCATATGCAGAAGCTATGAAAAATGGTAACAAGAAAGCTGAAGTTCCGCAATTAAAAAGTGATGTAGCGATAATAGTGAAACCAAAATCAAAACAAAATGTGGAAAAAACAAAAAAAGACTTAAATAGCAAAGTAGACCCAACAAATTTAAAAATATCGAATATAGCATCAAAAAGCAATGGTGTAATGGTAATTCACAGTGAAAATACTGACGAGCGGGATAAAATTAAAACAGCAATTGAAAGCAATATTGGGAAAGAATACGAAACCAAGGTGCCAGACATAATTCGACCGAGTTTTATAGTGAGAGGAGTAAACTTTCAAGGTGACAATAATGCGCTGATTGATACAATAAGAAAACAAAATACTCAAGTTAGCGAAATTCCTTAAAAGTTGTAAAGAAAATTGAAAGAAAAAGGGGTAATACATGGTTATGGATATAATTATACAAACTGAAAAAGATGACTTTTCAAAGATACTTGCCGCGGAACGAATAAATGTCGGTTGGGAAAGATGTAAAGTGTTTGACGCGATAGATGTACTAAGATGCTATAAGTGTAAAGGCTTTAACTACAAATCTGCGGAATGCAAGAATGAAGAAGCCTGTCACAAGTGCCATGGGAACCATAATTCGAGAACGTGTAATCAAAATCCAATAAAAAAATGCTTGAATTGTATAAGATCAAAGGAAAAATTAAACCTACCGTTAGATAAAGACCATGATACGTTTGACAAAGAGTGTCCATGCTATGTAAATAAGCTGCAAAATAGAAAAAAAAGCTCGGGTATTAGCAATTAAAAAACGGTGAAGAAAAGAAAAAAAAGTAATACCTGGAACAATGAATTAAAATGCATATACCTAAATACAAATAGTATAACAGCCATCAAGAACGAAGTAGAAAGAATGGTTGAGGAATAAAAACCTAGTATTGTGTTATGTGCGGAGACCCATACAACAGATAATATAAACGAGTCTGAATTAAATATTATTAGTTTTAATCATATTAGATGTGATTCACATAGCCGACATACAGGTGGTGTATTAATATATCTACATAAATCGATTAAATTTAAAATTGTATATAATAACAGTATAAACAATAACCTATGGTGTATTGTGATAAAAATACTAGGTGGAGCGATGAAATGGCAAATTGGTTTAGTATACCACTCTCCTAATACAAGTGATGCTGAATTCATACAATACATCGGTGAGATACTTGACGAATATTACAGTGAAAGTGAAAATAACATAATTGGTGACTTTAACATAAACATAAATACACAGTCAACGTATTCCAACCAATTAACTCGCACATTCGCGACAGCATCAATGAATCAGTTAGTTGAATTCGATACAAGAATAACCGAAGCTTCCAGAACAAAAATAGACCTGCTTTTTAGTAACAACGATAAAATAGAAATAAAAAATCTAGAAGAACAACGTATATCCGACCATGAAACGATCTGTTTCAAACTGCCTGTGAAAGAAAAACACAAAATGAGAATTTATGAAAATCGCCGGTGTTGGGATAGATATACAAAAGATAATCTAATCAGACCAATTCTAAATATTCTCGCAGAATTTTGTTCTCTCGGATTTTTTTATTCCCGCGGAAAAATTCCTCCAATTCTGTTCTCCTAGGGAGAACAATAATTGGGGAACAGGAATTTCGAATTTTCGAAGTCAGCTGTTTTGTCAATTGAAATTTCGTTGCACATTTCTTACTTTGTTTAAAAGATTGAAAAGTTTAATTATTGTTGCAAATTTGTTGGAAATTGAGAAATAAAATATAAACAATGCACAGTATTAATTGCATTTCATGTGGTATTCACTGAAATTAGTAATGAATTGGTTCCACAGCAACATCAACAGCGGAACATAAGAAGAAGACGGCCGCATAACACAAATCTGCCGGAGTTGCCTGCTTTCGTTCAGCAAAGCAATTTTCTGGCGGCCAAGTTGAGTTGAATTCCTACTTCTTCATATGCCAAAATCTATTTAAGCCTTATTAAAAAATCCTTGCACAATTTCTGGATGGCTGCATCAAATATGTATACCAAGAGCTCTACCGTTGCTTATGATATACTTTTCGACTTAAAATAAATATTGTGGTTGTTGTTGTTGTATTAACAGTGAGAATATTGGGGTAGAATGTAAATACATATTTTAGCACAAGTTTGTACAAATAAGTGTTCTTTCTTAAAAGAACCAATTTCCTTTAACTATTTTGATGCATTCCCTTTAATTTAACTAGTGAAAAAACTCCTATGAAATGGTAGAGAAATCTCCCTCTCCCTCACATTCATAATAAGCCCAATTCTAAACGAAAATTCCGTGCGAGTTTTCTCCCTTCTCCCATTCCTCGTATTCTAAATAAAAATTCCTTGTGAGTTTTTTCACTTCTCCCTTTCCTCCTATTCTGAACAATGATCGAAAAAGCGGAAACGGGTTATGGGAGAAAAGTAGGTATTATGAATGTGAGGGAGAGGGAGATTTCTCTGCCATTTCATAGGAGTTTTTTCACTTGTTAAATTAAAGGGAGTGCATCAAAATAGTTAAAGGTAATTGGTTATTTTAAGAAAGAACACTTATTTGTACAAATTTGTGCTAAAAGATGCATTTATATTCTACCACAATATTCTCACTTCTAATACAACAACAACTACATCCACAATATTCTTTATTTTAAGTTGAAAAGTATATCATAAGCAACGGTAGAGCTCTTGGTATACAAATTTGATGCAGCCATCCAGAAATTGCGCAAGGATTTTTTAATAAGGCTTAAATAGATTTTGGCATATGATGAAGGACGAATTCAACTCAACTTGGCCGCCAGAAAATTGCTTTGCTGAATGAAAGCAGGCAACTCCGGCAGATTTGTGTTATGCGGCCGTCTTCTGCTTATGTTCCGCTGTTGATGTTGCTGTGGCACCAATTCATTACTCATTTCAGTGAATACCACATGAAATGCAATAAATACTGTGCAATGTTTATATTTTATTTCTTAATTTCCAACAAATTTGCAACAATAATTAAACTTTTCAATTTTTTAAACAAAATAAGAAATGTGCAACGAAATTTCAATTGACAAAACAGCTGACTTCGAAAATTCGAAACTCCTATTCCCCAATTATTGTTCTCCCTAGGAGAACAGAATTGGAGGAATTTTTCCGCGGGAATAAAAAAATCCGCGAGAACAAAATTCCGCGAGAATATTTAGAATTGGTCTGAATACCTACTTTTCTCCCATAACCGGTTTCCGCTTTTTCGAACATTGTTCAGAATAGGAGGAAAGGGAGAAGTGAAAAAACTCACAAGGAATTTTTATTTAGAATACGAGGAATGGGAGAAGGGAAAAAACTCGCACGGAATTTTCGTTTAGAATTGGGCTGAATAACTCTCCTAAGAAATTACAATTTCGTGGAACATACCAGCTGTGATAGTGGACTTAGAGTACAAACCATTAATAATATTTTATGTGATGTAATGGAAACGCTAACGTACGAGAAAAGAGTGCAAATAAAAATTATAAATAAATGGTATAATCATGAGCTTACAGAGCTTAACAAATTAAAGTATGAGCTTTGCAAGATAGCCAAGAGAACCAACGAATGGGATAATTATAATTATACTAAACGGGAATATAAAAAACTGATCAAAATAAAAAAGAAGCAATATATGGAAAATAAAATTATGGCAAATTGCAATAATCAAAAGAAAATGTGGAAATGATTTAAAGACGCGGTAAATTTAAACAACGAAACAACCCAAAATAAGACGGATTATTATAAATAACATACCAATTGAAGAAGATCAAGAAATCGCAAGTCGTTTAAACCAGTTCTTCGTTGGAAGCATAAACGAAATATGTAATACTATAATATATAATATAATAATTTATTTATTTACGGTCTTTAAGACCTAGTTCAAGGTAAAAAAAAAAAAATATATATATATAAATAAATTGTATACATTACATGCTTAATGACTTACAGTATAAAAATAATTTTGCTTTAAACTTATTAATATTTTCACAGTCTTTTATCGCATTTGGTAATTCATTGTACATTTTATAACCTACATATTCTAAAGTCTTCTTCGCGAACTCCGTTCTTACTCTAGGCAGTCTTATATTTCCGCTGCTTCTAGTTCCATAGTTATGTATTTCATGATTAAAATGTATTCTCCCGTTCAGATAATTCGGTGTTATTCCTAATTTCATATGATGTATAAATTTCAATGTGAAATAATATATCGACTGTTTTACACTGAGCCAGTTTAACATATTTAGCATTGTAGTTTTTGGTGTTCTAAGCGAACATTTTAAAATTAATCGCATTGCCTTGTTTTGTTGTATCTGCAGTTTTTTTATTTGTGTGTCATTTGCTAATAGCAGGATTGTTGGACAATAGATAAAGTGCGGTTCAATAATTAATCGATACACTAATAATTTGTGTCGTTGACTAATATATTTACAAGTTCTGTACATAAAACCAATTTTTTTTGCAATTTTGTTTTCTAAATAACTTATGTGTTCTCCAAATCTAAGGTTTTTGTCGATCCAGACTCCTAGGTATTTGATCTTGTCTACTTGCTGAATTTCAACATTTCTTATCTTCAGAGTAATATTGCTAAGGTTATTTGCACCCATAATGCTTTGATTTTTGCAAAATATCATACTTTTGGTTTTATCCACGTTCATTTTCAACTTTCTATGGCATAGCCATTTGTAAAGGGAGTCTAAGTCTTCTTGCAATTTCGATACCGCAAAGCCCGCACTTCTTTCACTAATGGTTATCAATGCATCATCCGCAAATAGTCGAATATTGCAATATTTCAAGCATTCTTTAATATCGTTAATATATATTGTAAACAATAGCGGTGCCAATACTGAACCTTGCGGTAGCCCAATATGTACATCAGCAACCGGTGAAACTGCACTTCCAATTATCGTCTTCTGTTTTCTATTACTCAAATAGCTTCTGAACCATTCCAAGGATTTTCCTCTTATCCCATTATTAAACATAACATTCAGCAGTTCCTCTCTATCCACAGTTTCAAAAGCACGTTTTAAGTCTAAAAAGAATGAGATCACAACTTTCTTATCAGTTATATCCTCTTTCCATTCCGCAATAACCATATTCAGTGCGGTTTCGCAAGAATGGCTTTTCCTAAACCCAGATTGTTCAGGTATAATAATTTGGTATTTATCTAGATATGCCACTAATTGATTTTTAACCACCGTTTCCATAATTTTTCCATCTGCGGGTAGCGTATTAATTGGGCGCAGTTCCTCTGGCCTTACTGTATTTTTGACTTTTTCCGGAGGTACTATAGTTGATACTTTCCAACAATTTGGAACAATGCTACTGTTTATTGATTCATTTATTATATCTTTGTAGAAGTGAGCAATGTAAATCATGGCATCTTTAAATACCCCCTCCGACAAAAGCTTTTTTCCACCATATTTGTTTCTAAAAGATTTAGTAATGTTCATTATATCATCTAACTCTACTTCGGTGAATTGAAAAGTTTCAATTGCATTATTTACACTTGTTTCTGCCGCAATCGGAATTATTTCAATGCTATCATTAATTTCAGCTATGCTCTGTACAAAAAATGTATTTAGGGCATTGGCTATATCGTATTCCTTCTCGAGGCATTCACCGTTAATTACTATTTTGCTAACGACCTTTCTGTCATCGGTGAGCTCAGCAAGATGTTTTAAAGACTTCCACATCCGCTTCATGTCTCCTGCACTATCGAGCACTTTATCTTCCATATATTTCTTCTTTTTATACATAACAGTTTTTTTATATATTTTTTTTATGCCATTATAATCCACCCAGTTGCCAGTATTTCTAGCAGTATTATAGAATTCAAATTTTCTTTTATGCAGTTCCCTTAGCTCACGGTCATACCACTTATTCCTCAGTTGTATTTGGACCCTCTTCTCATACGTCAATGCTTGCATAGCTTCAGTTAAAATATTGTTCAGGACCTCAGTTCTACGTTCTATTCCTACATGAGACACAGAGCTAAAGTCGCACGTTCGCAGAAGATTTAAAAGATTTTCTGCGCTATAGTACTCCCAGTTGGTGACAGTAGCAACTTTTCTCATTTTGCAATATTTAGCTGCTGGTACTTTGAAATGAATTGTTTCATGATCGGAAATTTTATATCCACTTACATGTTCAGTTTTAACTTGCTCATTATTGCTGAAGAGTAAGTCTATTTTCGTAGAGGAGTGCTCAGTTATTATTGTGTTGAAATTTATTCTTTGTACCATAGCCATTTGTGCAAATAAACTTATAAGCTGGTTTGAGTATGTTGATGATATATTCATATTAATGTTAAAATCTCCAACTATTATAATGTTGTCAGATTCCCTGAGGTGTTCATTGATGACATTGTTTAAGTATGTCATGAAGTCAGCATCACTGCTATTTGGTGAGTGATAGAGTACACCAATTTGCCATTTTAACGCATATTTTTTAAGTTTTATGACAATGCACCACACATTCCTGTCAATAGCTTTTTTACACACTATGCTATATTGTAAATTTTCATGTACATACATTAGAACACCACCTGTATGTCTACTGTGGGAATCGCAGCGGATGAATTTATATGTGGAAATGCATAGCTCAGAATCCATGATTTTATCTGTTGTACATGTTTCCGCGCATAAAACAATGCTGGTTTTTTTTATTTCTATAAGATGTTCCAGCTCTAGCTTATTTGCTGTAATACTATTAATATTAAGATATATACAGTCCAAGTTGAGCACTTTGTTACGCAGGTTTGTTTTAGTTTTTGACTTGTGCTTTGTGGTTACAGATTCCCTCGTTGGTTGCTAATAGCCAATCTTCCTCTTCCTTGCTATGAGCTTTTGTTGATACACAGGACACATTCTGTCCATGGAATCGTGATTTTCGTCCAGTCCCAAATTTAATTCTTTATTTGCCCTGATGCAGTTGATGCATTTATTTATTGCTTCTTTATTGCATACTACATATTTATGCTCACCCAAGCATTTTGTGCATACTTCTTTTTCTTTGCAGTCACTGGCTTTGTGATTGAAGCCTTTGCATTTGAAACAACATAGTACTTGCACTGCATCATATACTCTGCACCGCTCCCAGCCTACATTTAGCCTTTCTCCGGCTAGTATATTCATAAAAGCTTCAACCTCTACTTCAAGTACGGCATTATAGTAAATTTTATCATTTTTTTTAACTTCATATTGCTTGACAATTTTTATATCTGTTTCGGATAGACAATTATTCTGACGTTTAATTCTCTGGGTAAGCTCATCATTATCATACTTGAAATTTATACCAGTTACAATAACGGTTGGTTTCACTTTCATAGGAATCTTCACATTGTAGTTATTTCCGAGGCTGTTCTCAATAGCATTTTTTATTTTCTCACGATCATGGTCATTTGCACTCTCTACAATCACTACACCGCTTTGTCTTGCTACTATATTTGTAATTTGTAGCTCCTTTGGATCGACATTCAAGTTTAGATAATTTTTGGTTTTTTCAGCACCTTGCTTTGTATTTGGCTTAACTATTAAGGGAACAACTTTTCTAATCTCTGGCAACGCTTTTGTTACAGCTGCATACGATGCCTTGGCTTCAACATTGCCGTTTCTCTTTATTTCTGTGCATATTTTTTTTTTTCATTACTAATTGTTTCAATCATTTTCTTATTGTCATTTTTATTGCTTTTTAACTCTTCGCACACTTGCTCACTGCTTCGCTTGAACCCTTCTGCTATTTCACGGATTTTGTTTACTTCTTTCACACTTCTTTCGCAAGACTCTTGAGCTTTTTGCATTGCTTTGATTCTTTCACTAAATGCAACTTCCACTGCTTTAAGTACTTGTTTAATCTCTCGCTCATTTTTCTTTAGTGAATTATCAAACTCACTTCTATACTCTGCTAATTGTTGTCCATTCTGCTTTACCACCATTTGCATATCTTTAAGGATGTTATCAACGTTATGTACATACTGCACACAGTCAGTACACATAAACCTAAGCATCTCACATTCTTCAAGTTTGGTGACGCTGTATTGATCCAAGCCTGAGCATTTTGTTGTTAGGTGGTAATATTTACCACACACCCCTTCACACCGAATTTTTGACGCTTCTCCTCGTATATTACTTTTGCATTTGTCACATTTTTTCTGCATTCTTCTTTACACATACACAAAATTTATTATAAAAGTAGTTTACAATGCTTTTGCATCAAATAACTGCAGAACATTTATGTCCGCTAATTGTAGTTGAATTTTAGAGTTTTTATGTATATTTTTCACAAATATTTATTGCGTATAACTAATTTAAAAAGATTTTAGAATATGCGCATATTTTTCACCGCTTTCTTTCACCGCTTTCTTTCTATGTTCTATCTATATTGCCTTCGATATTAACATTTTTAAGTAATAATTATTGATGTTATATTATCAGAAACCACAGGTAAACTGTGTTATCATTCACCACACACGAAGAAAAAAGCAATAGAAGCAATTATACCAGAAAATTTACCGGAAGATATAAATAGAGAATTAATGAGTCTTAAACCTATAAACGTTGAACAGATTACGCGCATAACAGCTACTTTGAAAAATAAATATGGAGGGAAAAAACTGATAACTGAAGGTGTATGTAAAGATAGTATGGAGTATCTGGGTTTCATGTATACATCCATAATTAATGAAAGCTTTAGAGACGGGATCTTTCCGTCATGTTGGAGAACTGCGACGGTTGTACCAGTTGAAAAAGTGAAAGGCACAGAAAAACCAGAAGAAATACGACCTATTAATACGATGCCCAGCGATGAAAAAATAATAGAGAAAGTCATCAAAGACCAGCTTATCGAGTATTTAAACAAATATGAAATTATCATAAGTGAAAAATCAGGTTTCAGATCCAAACACTCCTGTGAAGCCGCTCTAAACCTGGTTGTAGCAGGATGGAAGGAAGGAATGTCAAACAGGTTAGTGACAGTCGCAGTGTTCCTAGACCTAAAAAGGGCATTTGAGACTATTGACAGGGTAATACTGCTGATGAAGCTACATAACATAGGAGTACGTAATAAAACCCTGGAGTGGTTTAAAAGCTACCTTACTGGAAGGAAGCAGAAAACCATAATTAGAAATCAAATTTTCCCTGAAATTGATACTGAGATAGGCCTACCACAAGGATCTGTACTTGCAGCAATATTATTCATCATATACATAAATGATATTAAAAACTGTCTGAGCCATTGCAAGATTAGGCTTTTTGCAGATGATGCACTATTGACTGTTAGCTGTGCATCGGAGAGAGAAGCTACGTCCAAGATTCAAGAGGACTTAGACGCAGTATATAAGTGGTTGTGTCAAAACAGGCTTAAAATAAATGTTGACAAAACAAAATTTATGATATTAAAGAGGAAATCTTCCGTAGAAGAAAATACGTCGCTGAAAATAGCAAATTGTACGATTCATGAAGTAAATGAAATGAAATACCTTGGAATAATAATTGATGAGAAACTAAAGTTTAATGAGCACCTCAAATATGCAGAAGCCAAAATATCAAAAAAAAATCGGATTCATGTTTCGAACCTGTAAACATGTGAGCAAATACTATAAAGTAATGGTATATAGATCCATTATAGAACCTCACTTCATATATTGCCCTACAATTTTATTCACATTAGCGGATTCGAATATCTCCAAACTCCAGGTGAAGCAAAATAAAGCAATGCGGTTTATCCTTAAGAAGCGTTACGATACACCAATACATGAAATGCTTGAGGGCCTAAATTGGCTAAGTGTTAAACAACTCATCGTATACTATACTTTAAAATTTATACATAACATTAAAATAGGAAATCAGCCGAAATATCTAAACGAACGACTGATATACAACAACGAGGTGCACGATTACCAAACAAGAAACAGAAACAACTTTCGCCTGCCGGCAGTACGATCGGAGTTCGACAAGAAAAATATATACTACGATGGACTGAGAGAATACAACGATCTTCCAGTTGAAATAAAACAATGCCAAAACATCAATGAGTTAAAGAAATTATTGTATAATTATTGCAAAGAACTACCTTTCAGATAATGATCTCATAGATATACAATTAAGTTAGGTCTCCAAGACTGTATAAAATTAAATAAATAAAATAAATGACAAAGTTTCCATCGTCTTTGGCGATAAAGTGCTGTCGGATGCGAAAAAATGCGCTAGCGCTTTCTGCCGACAATATATAATGCATTCTACGTTCGACAAAAATAGACGGAGGGCCAACAGACACGCACATAAACATAAATTCAGCGCGTCACCAATTACCATCACCGCCAAAGAGGATGAGGATGCCATCGGTCATGCTAATCCATCCAAAGCAGTGGGCACAGACGGCATAGCCATCCCGATGCTTAAAAGCCTAGGGAGAGGGTTTCAAATACTTAGCACATGTCTTCAACCTGTCTCTTTCCACCTTTGTCATACCTGAAAAGTGGAAAATGGCCAAGGTGGTCCCGATACTAAAGCCTGGGAAACAGGTAACATGGGAGTCGTATCGCCCGATATCTCTCCTCCTATCGCCAGTAGCAAAGACCACTTCCCAAGGCAGCGACTCGGGATTTTTCCCGACCAAGGACTGTCATTTCTGTGTAACCCCACACACAGCCACAGCTGACAGCGATGCCACTTGCACTCAGGGGTGTGTTTAGTGCGTAAAGGCGGGTAACGCAGTGCGGTTATAGCGCGAGCGCTATCTGCCGACAATATATAATGCATTCTACGATCGACAAAGATAGACAGAGGGCCAATAGACACGCACATAAACACAAATTCAGCGCGTCACCAATCACCATCACCGCTAAAGAGGTTGAGGACGCCATTGGTCGCGCTAAACCATCCAAAGCAGAGGGCCCAGAAGGCATAGCCATGCCGATGCTTAAAAGCCTAGGGAAAGAGGGTTTCAAATATTTAGCGCATGTCTTCAGCCTGTCTCTTTCCACCTTTGTCATACCCGAGAAATGGAAAATGGCCAAGGTGGTCCCGCTACTAAAGCCTGGGAAACCAGCTAACATAGAAGAGTCGTATCGCCCGACATCTCTCCTATCGCCAGTAGCAAAGACGCTTGAAGCCATTTTGCTCCCTTATTTCCAAGCAAATTTGCAGCTAGCCTCTCATCAGCATGGCTTCAGAAAACTCCATAGCACTACCACCGCGCTAAATGCCATTAGCACCCAGATAAATTGCGGTTTAAATCAATACCCCCACCATAGAACAGTACTCGTAGCGCTAGACCTATCAAAAGCTTTTGATACGGTCAACCATGGCTCGTAACTGCAAGACCTGGAAGGGTCTACCCTTCCCCCATGTCTTAAAAGGTGGACCGCAAATTATCTGGGTGGTCGGCAGGCATCGGTGCAATTTAGAAACAAAACATCAAAACCAAGGAGAATTAAACAAGGGGTGCCACAGGGTGGTGACCTATCCCCACGTTTGTTTAATTTCTACATATCTTAGCTATTCACCACCGGAAGGAGTCACAATAGTTTCCTACGCCGATGACTGCACAATAATGGCCACAGGCCCAGGACCAAAGATCGATGAGCTATGCAATAAAATAAATGGCTACCTCCCTGATCTCTCCAGCTTTTTCGCCTCGCGAAACCTGGCTTTATCACCGACTAAATCTTCCGCGACCTTATTTACAACATGGACATCCCAAATTTCGACCATTTTGAACATCCACGTCGATGGCACTACGCTACCGACTTTCCTACACCCCAAAATCTTGGGTGTGACGTTTGATCAGGATCTACATTTTGGTGAGCACGCAGGCGCAATTGTTCCGAGAATTCAGAGCCGTAACAAAATCCTCAAATCCCTCGCTGGCAGTACCTGGGGAAAAGATAAAGAAACGCTCATGACTACATACAAAGCAATTAGCCAGCCGATTACGTGCTACGCGTCACCCATATGGTCGCCAAGCCTAAAAATTACCCACTGGAAGAAGCTACAGGCCTGCCAAAATACTGCTCTCAGAATTGCCACGGGCTGTCTTCTTATGTCCCCAGAACACCATCTGCATAATGAGGCGTGAATACTCCCCATCAGGGAGAGAAATGAGATGCTGACCAAACAGTTCCTGTTGAATACCCAGAAACCTGAGCATCCCAACAGACATCTGATTGATGAACCAGCACCGCCTAGGGGCTTAAGGAGTCATCTCCGTAAGCATTCTGAGGAAATAGGGCACATGAGAACCCAGCCGTATGAAGCGAAAAAACACAAGCAGGTCCTTGGTGAACTCCATAAACAGGCGTCGGACCTTTGTGCCGGGAATTGCCCGGTGAATCCAGTACTCAAAGAAAAGTATCCAAAACTCGCGGAAGAGGAACGCATACTCCCCAGGGAAACGCGTGTCACTCTTGCTCAACTTCGTTCTGGATACTGTAACAGGTTAAACTCTTACCTATCCAGAATCAACCTCGACATACAAATTGTATGCCCCGCTTGCAATGTGTCCCCACATGACACCAACCATCTCTTTAATTGTAATGTGGAACCAACGCCTCTAACACCCCTTTCCTTATGGTCCACCCCTGTTGAAACAGCAAGTTTCCTTGGACTCTCGTTAGAGGATATTGATGACAATTTGTGATCGGTCGCAGCTGTCAGATGGGGCGAAGCATTGCTAAAACAACAACAACGCTTGAAGCCATTTTGCTCCCCTACTTTAAAGCGAAGATACTACAGTGCATGAATTAAAGAAACGTACTCCTATTATTGTTAAACCAAAAGTAAAACAATTGTGTGAAAAAACCAAGAAAGATCTAAACAATAAAATTAATCCCAAGGAACTAAAGATAACAGATATCAAAGCTGGTAATAATAGTATTATAGTGATCGATAGTGTTGATGAAAATGAAAGAGACAAAATAAAAGAAATAATGGACAAAGAAATTAGCAATGAATATGAGATAAAGATACCTCGTGAATATAAACCAAGACTATTATATATGAAGTAGAGTTGGTAGCAATGCTGAGCATCAGCCCCTGCCCCCGTTTTCTCCCCCCCCCCCCCCCACCCCTCTTTTCCGGCAGCAATCGTGCGGGTCAGGGAAACAGACTCTTAGTCCCTACCTCCGTTTGCACCGTTTGCCAGCACAGAATATATAGGTTTGCGACATCCGCCCAATGCAGCTCTTGCCTTGGGTGGTGCCACTTTCCTAGATGTTCTGGTCTCCGCGACGGCAACCCCCCGACGGGTTTCATCGCGCCATGTTGACAGGTCGCAAACCCAAATCATCCGGGTACCCCAATGCTTGCCCAAGGACGCCCAGTCCCAGGGCCACAACAGCAACTGCGTCCTGGCCTTCCACAACCCAGGCGTAGTCACCCGTCACTTACCCCCAGAGTGGCGGCGTCTCCCCTTATGCACTTCAGAATTCTGTAGTTAAACTGTAATGGACTAACTGGGGAGATTACGGAGATAGTCGATTTCATGAAGCGGCACAACATCCGCATTGCTGCGATTCAAGAGACTAAACTCACAGCAAGATCTGCATTGCAGACCTGCTCTGGGTATAATGTCCACAGAAAACATCGCGAGAGCGGAAATGGAGGCGGTATCGCGTTTATCATACACCACTCTGTGCAATATTATATATTTGATCCTGGCATCGACCGCAGGGACAATGTCTTAGAACGTCAAGGCCTATCTGTCCGGTCAGGCGATGCAAACCTAGAAATCATCAACATCTACATCCCTCCTGCCACCTGTTGCCCCAGTGGATACCGCCCAAATATCAGAGCCTTACTCACTGGCAACAATCGCATTATCTTAGGCGATTTCAATGCCCATCACGATCTATGGCATTCAAACTTGCGGGCGGACAGTAGGGGTGAGATGTTGGCGGATCAAATAGAAGAAACGACGTTCTGCACAATAAACGGAGACGCCCCCACACGTATGGTAGGAAGCTGTCACAGAAGAGGTCATTGAATCCGCCTCGGCACGTTTCATTCCCGCCGGGAGATTTCCCGAAATCCGGCCCCACTTCCCGGCGGAGGCCGCAAACTTAGCGAGAGAACGTGACCTTATAACACAGCTTGATCCAGGCGACCCCCAAATAAGGGATATAAACCAACGCATCAGATTGCTTGTGGACGAACACAAGCGGGCCAAATGGGAGGAGCACCTAAGAGGTTGTAACCTCTCTACCGGTGTGGGTAAACTTTGGTCCACAGTAAAGTCCCCATCGAATCCGACTAAGCATAAAGACAAAGTTTGCATCGCCTTTGGCGACAAAGTGCTGTCGGATGCGAAAAAATGCGCGAGCGCTTTCTGCCGACAATATGTAATGCATCCTACGGTCGACAAAGATAGACGGAGAGCCAATAGACACGCACATAAACACAAATTCAGCGCGTCACCAATCACCATCACCGCTAAAGAGGTTGAGGACGCCATTGGTCGCGCTAAACCATGCAAAGCAGTGGGCCCAGACGGCATAGCCATGCCGATGCTTAAAGGCCTAGGGAAAGAGGGTTTCAAATATTTAGCGCTTGTCTTCAACCTGTCTCTTTCCACCTTTGTCATACCCGAGAAATGGTAAATGGCCAAGGTGGTCCCGCTACTAAAGCCTGGGAAACCAGCTAACATAGGTGAGTCGTATCGTCCGATATCTCTCCTATCGCCAGTAGCAAAGACGCTTGAAGCCATTTTGCTCCCTTATTTCCAAGCAAATTTGCAGCTAGCCTCTCATCAGCATGGCTTCAGAAAACTCCATAGCACTACCACCGCGCTAAATGCCATTAGCACCCAGATAAATTGCGGTTTAAATCAATACCCCCACCATAGAACAGTACTCGTAGCGCTAGACCTATCAAAAGTATCAAAAGCTTTTGATACGGTCAACCATGGCTCCTTACTGCAAGACCTGGAAGGGTCTACCCTTCCCCCATGTCTTAAAAGGTGGACCGCAAATTATCTGGGTGGTCGGCAGGCATCGGTGCAATTTAGAAACGAAACATCAAAACCAAGGAGAATTAAACAAAGGGTGCCACAGGGTGGTGTCCTATCCCCACTTTTGTTTAATTTCTACATATCTAAGCTACCTTTACCACCGGAAGGAGTCACAATCGTTTCCTACGCCGATGACTGCACAATAATGGCCACAGGCCCAGGCCCAAAGATCGATGCGCTATGCAATAAAATAAACGGCTACCTCCCTGATCTCTCCAGTTTTTTCGCCTCGCGAAACCTGGCATTATCACCGACTAAACCTGCCGCGACCTTATTTACAACATGGACGTCCCAAATGTCGACCATTTTGAACATCCACGTCGATGGCACTACGCTACCGACTGTCCTACACCCCAAAATCTTGGGTGTGACCTTTGATCAGGATCTACATTTTGCTGAGCACGCAGCCGCAATTGTTCCGAGAATTCAGAGCCGCAACAAAATCCTCAAATCCCTCGCTGGCAGTACCTGGGGAAAAGATAAAGAAACGCTCGCTTCCCAAGGCAGTCGGTTCTATGTACCGGAGCGACTCGGGATTTTTCCCGACCAAGGACTGTAATTTCAGTGTGACCCCATTTAATTTGTTTCGTCCCTCCCACAAATTGTCATCCTCCCAGCAGCTCCTTGCAGCAGGACTGCTACATATTCTCTTACTCCGGGAAGGTATCGAACCCAATCCGGGTCCGTCTCCTGACCCCGGTCTAAACGGAGACGCCCCCACACGTATGGTAGGAAGCTGTCATAGCTCGCCAGATATCTCAATCGTGAGCGCAGAACTCGTAAACTGCGTCTACTGGCAGCTGATGGTAACATTGGCATCCGACCACCTGCCCATACTTATTTCGTTCGAGCGTACCGCCGACTTCATCGTCACCGAAAAACGCACTTTCATAAACTTCAAAAAAGGAAAGTGGGAAGAATATAAATCTGCAACAGACAGCAGCTTTGCTGCCCTCCCTATCCCGACTGATGCCCGCCAAGGGGAGCGTGCCTTCCGTAAGGTCATTGAATCCGCCTCGGCACATTTCATTCCCGCCGGGAGAATTCCCGAAATCCGGCCCCACTTCCCGGCGGAGGCCGCGAGCTTAGCGAGGGAACGGGACCTTATAAGACAGCTTGATCCAGGCGACCCCCAAATAAGGGATATAAACCAACGCATCAGATTGCTTGTGGACGAACACAAGCGGGCGAAATGGGAAGAGCACCTAAGAGGTTGTAACCCCACTACCGGTGTAGGTAAACTTTGGTCCACCGTAAAGTCCCTATCGAATCCGACTAAGCACAAAGACAAAGTTTCCATCGCCTTTGGCGATAAGGTGCTGTCGGATGCGAAAAAATGCGCGAGCGCTTTCTGCCGACAATATATAATGCATCCTACGGTCGACAAAGATAGACGGAGAGACAATAGACACGCACATAAACACAAACTCAGCGCGTCACCAATTACCATCACCGCTAGAGAGGTTGAGGACGCCATTGGTCGCGCTAAACCATCCAAAGCAGTGGGCCCAGACGGCATAGCCATGCCCATGCTTAAAAACCTAGGGAAAGAGGGTTTCAAATATTTAGCGCATGTCTTCAACCTGTCTCTTTCCACCTTTGTCATACCCGAGAAATGGAAAACGGCCAAGGTGGTCCCGCTACTAAAGCCTGGGAAACCAGCTAACGTAGGTGAGTCATATCGTCCGATATCTCTCCTATCGCCAGTGGCAAAGACGCTTGAAGCCATTTTGCTCCCTTATTTCCAAGCACATTTGCAGCTAGCCCCTCATCAGCATGGCTTCAGAAAACTCCATAGCACTACCTCCGCGCTAAATGTCATTAGCACCCAGATAAATTGCGGTTTGAATCAATATCCCCACCATAGAACAGTACTCGTAGCGTTAGACCTATCAAAAGCTTTTGATACGGTCAACCATGGCTCGTTACTGCAAGACCTGGAAGGGTCTACCTTCCCCCATGTCTTAAAAGGTGGACCGCAAATTATCTGGGTGGTCGGCAGGCATCGGTGCAATTCAGAAACGAAACTTCAAAACAAAGGAGAATTAAACAAGGGGTGCCACAGGGTGGTGTCCTATCCCCGCTTTTGTTTAATTGCTACATATCTAAGCTACCTTCATCACCGGAAGGAGTCACAATCGTTTCCTACGCCGATGACTGCACAATAATGGCCACAGGCCCAGGCCCAAAGATCGATGAGCTATGCAATAAAATAAACGGCTATCTCCCTGATCTCTCCAGTTTTTTCGCCTCGCGAAACCTTGCATTGTCACCGACTAAATCTTCCGCGACCTTATTTACAACATGGACGCCCCAAATGTCGACCATATTGAACATCCACGTCGATGGCACTACGCTACCGACTGTCCTACACCCCAAAATCTTGGGTGTGACGTTTGATCAGGATCTACATTTTGGTGCGCACGCAACCGCAATTGTTCCAAGAATTCAGAGCCGTAATAAAATCCTCAAATCCCTTGCTGGCAGTACCTGGGGAAAAGATAAAGAAACGCTCTTGACCACATACAAAGCAATTAGCCAGCCGATTACGTGCTACGCGTCACCCATATGGTCGCCAAGCCTAAAAACCACCCACTGGAAGAAACTACAGGCCTGCCAAAATACTGCTCTCAGAATCGCCACGGGCTGTCTTCTTATGTCCCCAGAACACCATCTGCATAATGAGGCGAGAATACTACCCATCAGGGAGAGAAATGAGATGCTGACCAAACAGTTTCTGTTGAATACCCAGAAACCTGGGCATCCCAACAGTCATCTGATTGACGAACCAGCACCGCCTAGGGGCCTAAGGAGTCATCTCCGTAAGCATTTTGAGGAAATACGGCACCTGAGAACCCAGCCGAATGAAGCGGAAAAACACAAGCAGGTCCTTGGTGAACTCCATAGACAGGCGTCGGACCTTTTTGTCGGGAATTGCCCGGTGAATCCAGTACTTGAAGAAAAATATTCAGAACTCGCAGAAGAGGAACGCATACTCCCCAGGGAAACGCGTGTCACTCTTGCTCAACTTCGTTCTGGATACTGTAACAGGTTAAACTCTTACCTATCCAGAATCAACCCCGACATACAAATTGTATGCCCTGCTTGCAATGTGTCCCCACATGACACCAACCATCTTTTTAGTTGTAATGTGGAACCAACGCCTCTAACACCCCTTTTCTTATGGTCCACCCCTGTTGAAACGGCAAGTTTCCTTGGACTCACGTTAGAGGATATTGATGACAATTTGTGATCGGTCGCGGCTATTAGGTGGGGCGAGCATTGCTACAACAACAACAACATAAAGAAACGCTCATGACTACATACAAAGCAATTAGCCAGCCGATTACGTGCTACTCGTCACCCATATGGTCGCCAAGCCTAAAAATTACCCACTGGAAGAAACTACAGGCCTGCCAAAATACTGCTCTCAGAATCGCCACGGGCTGTCTTCTTATGTCCCCAGAACACCATCTGCATAATGAGGCGAGAATACTCCCCATCAGGGAGAGAAATGAGATGCTGACCAAACAGTTCCTGTTGAATACCCAGAAACCTGGGCATCCCAACAGACATCTGATTGATGAACCAGCACCGCCTAGGGGCTTAAGGAGTCATCTCCGTAAGCATTTTGAGGAAATACAGGCGTCGGACCTTTATGCCGGGAATTGCCTGGTGAATTCAGTACTTAAAGAAAATTATCCAAAACTCGCGGAAGAGGAACGCATACTCCCCAGGGAAACGCGTGTCACTCTTGCTCAACTTCGTTCTGATACTGTAACAGGTTAAACTCTTACCTATCCAGAATCAACCCCGACATACAAAATGTATGCCCCGCTTGCAATGGGTCCCCACATGACACCAACCATCTCTTTAATTGTAATGTGGAACCAACGCCTCTAACACCCCTTTCCTTATGGTCCACCCCTGTTGAAACGGCAAGTTTCCTTGAACTCCTGTTAGAGGATATTGATGACAATTTGTGATCGGGCGCGGCTATTAGGTGGGGCGAGCATTGCTACAACAACAACAACAACGCCGATGACTGCACAATAATGGCCACAGGACCAGGCCTAAAGATTGATGCGCTATGCAATAAAATAAACGGCTGCTCCCTGATCTCTCCAGTTTTTTCGCCTCGCGAAACCTGGCATTATCACCGACCAAATCTTCCGCGACCTTATTTACAACATGGACGTCCCAAATGTCGACGATTTTGAACATCCACGTCGATGGCACTACGCTACCGACTGTCCTACACCCCAAAATCTTGTGTGTAACGTTTGATCAGGATCTACGTTTTGGTGAGCACGCAGCCGCAATTGTTCCGAGAATTCAGAGCCGTAACAAAATCCTCAAATCCCTCGCTGGCAGTACCTGGGGAAAAGATAAAGAAACGCTCATGACTACATACAAAGCAATTAGCCAGCCGATTACGTGCTACGCCTCACCCATATGGTCACCAAGCCTAAAAATTACCCACTGGAAGAAACTACAGGCCTGCCCCCAGCGGGTTAGGGGATCAGAATATACCCGCGGTAGGTATGCCTGTCGTAAGAGGCGACTAAAATACCAGATTCAAGGGGATGTGTAGCGCAACCTTTCAGGTTGCCAGCGCAATATATAGCTTCTCCAAACCCAATTGTCAACCTCACCTATCCGCGGTGAATCCTGTTTCACTAACAGACTAGGCTCTGGCGACCCCAAGCTCCTCATGGAACTTGGGGGTAGGGAGGGAGGGAATGGCCTGAAGGTTTAATGTGGCCACATAAATCGTTCCCGAGATGGTCGGGCTAGCACCTTAATGGTGCTATGGTACCGGAGCGTACCGGATTTGTATCCGGAAAAGGACCATCACATCGATAACACTCCCCAAAGCCTTCGGGGAGCAACCTTATCGCTACAACAACAACAACAACAACAGGCCTGCCAAAATACTGCTCTCAAAATCGCCACGGGCTGTCTTCTTATGTCCCCAGAACACCATCTGCATAATGAGGCGAGAATACTCCCCATAGGGGAGAGAAATGAGATGCTGACCAAACAGTTCCTGTTGAATACCCAGAAACCTGAGCATCCCAACAGACATCTGATTGATGAACTAGCACCGCCTAGAGGCTTAAGGAGTCTTCTCCGTAAGCATTTTGAGGAAATACGGCACCTGAGAACCCAGCCGTATGAAGCGAAAAAACACAAGCAGGTCCTTGGTGAACTCCATAAACAGGAGTCGGACCTTTATGCCGGGAATTCCCCGGTAAATCCAGTACTTAAAGAAAAGGATCCAAAACTCGCGGAAGAGGAACGCAGGCATCGGTGCAATTCAGAAACGAAACATCAAAACAAAGGAGAATTAAACAAGGGGTGCCACAGGGTGGTGTCCTATCCCCGCTTTTGTTTAATTTCTACATATCTAAGCTACCTTCACCACCGGAAGGAGTCACAATCGTTTCCTACGCCGATGACTGCACAATAATGGCCACAGGCCCAGGCCCAAAGATCGATGAGCTATGCAATAAAATAAACGGCTATCTCCCTGATCTCTCCAGTTTTTTCGCCTCGCGAAACCTGTCATTGTCACCGACTAAATCTTCCGCGACCTTATTTACAACATGGACGCCCCAAATGTCGACCATATTGAGCATCCACGTCGATGGCACTACGCTACCGACTGTCCTACACCCCAAAATCTTGGGTGTGACGTTTGATCAGGATCTACATTTTGGTGCGCACGCAACCGCAATTGTTCCAAGAATTCAGAGCCGTAATAAAATCCTCAAATCCCTTGCTGGCAGTACCTGGGGAAAAGATAAAGAAACGCTCTTGACCACATACAAAGCAATTAGCCAGCCGATTACGTGCTACGCGTCACCCATATGGTCGCCAAGCCTAAAAACCACCCACTGGAAGAAACTACAGGCCTGCCAAAATACTGCTCTCAGAATCGCCACGGGCTGTCTTCTTATGTCCCCAGAACACCATCTGCATAATGAGGCGAGAATACTCCCCATCAGGGAGAGAAATGAGATGCTGACCAAACAGTTTCTGTTGAATACCCAGAAACCTGGGCATCCCAACAGACATCTGATTGACGAACCAGCACCGCCTAGGGGCCTAAGGAGTCATCTCCGTAAGCATTTTGAGGAAATACGGCACCTGAGAACCCAGCCGTATGAAGCGGAAAAACACAAGCAGGTCCTTGGTGAACTCCATAGACAGGCGTCGGACCTTTATGTCGGGAATTGCCCGGTGAATCCAGTACTTGAACAAAAATATCCAGAACTCGCAGAAGAGGAACGCATACTCCCCAGGGAAACGCGTGTCACTCTTGCTCAACTTCGTTCTGGATACTGTAACAGGTTAAACTCTTACCTATCCAGAATCAACCCCGACATACAAAATGTATGCCCTGCTTGCAATGTGTCCCCACATGACACCAACCATCTCTTTAATTGTAATGTGGAACCAACGCCTCTAACACCCCTTTCCTTATGGTCCACCCCTGTTGAAACGGCAAGTTTCCTTGGACTCCCGTTAGAGGATATTGATGACAATTTGTGATCGGTCGCGGCTATTAGGTGGGGCGAGCATTGCTACAACAACAACAACAACAACAGGAACGCATACTCCCCAGAGAAACGCGTGTCACTCTTGCTCAACTTCGTTCTGTATACTGTAACAGGTTAAACTCTTACCAATCCAGAATCAACACCGACATACAAAATGTATGCCCCGCTTGCAATGTGTCCCCACATGACACCAACCATCTCTTTAATCGTAATGTGGAACCAACGCCTCTAACACCCCTTTCCTTATGGTCCCCCTGTTGAAACGGCAAGTTTCCTTGGACTCCCGTTAGAGGATATTGATGACAATTTGTGATCGGTCGCGGCTGTTAGGTGGGGCGAAGCACTGCTACAACAACAACAACAACAACCAAAGAACTTAATCGGGCGTGGCTTGAAACACGCTCTTTTCAACATCCCACACTTACTGAGAAGTGTTTCAAATTTTGTTATCCTAACCTGGGACCAATGGAGCAGATTCGTCTATTTGCTACAGTATGATGATTGGAATAAATTCGCATTCCAATATTATCCATTATATAGCTAAGTAATAAATTGTAATCATAAATATATTCAAAATCAAAAAAAATATTACTGTAATTTTAGATCTAAATAGCCCTAAGTAAATTGAATCATCTTGGACCCCTCTAGCAACTTTTTTATATTAATTTACCAAGCGAGGTGCGCTAATGGAAATTGTTACCTAATTCCATATAAGCGCGGACAAAGACCTCCAATGCATAAATGGTATGGATCATACCTTGGTTTCGGAGTTATCAGGAATAGTTTTCCTGGCAATACTAATCGTTCCCGAGATGGTCGGGCTGGTGCCTCAATGGTGCTTGTACTGAACTACATCCTATAAAGAACCATCTTCAACGATAACACTTCCCAAAAACTTCGGGAAAACCATTTAAGCTTCGCGATCCTGGGCCCAACAAGCTCCTGACGCCCCTCCCAATATTTTTGACGTGTATTGTCTTGCTCTCGCATAGAATTGCCCAACTTTTACCCCCTTTTTACACCTCTTCCGATATTTGGGGTGTATATGGAGAATTGTGAGCTTAAGTAATGAATTACTTTTGTGTAACAGTCATTACAACTTTTTGTTTACCTTTCATTACACGTAACAAGTCACTACTCTTTCATTTGGTACACCGTTGCTTAAGTTTGAAGGAAGACCACAAATTATCAGTTATAGGATATACTCATCCAGTTCTAGTTTTCACAGTTAAAAAACAATGTTATATCTAAAGTAAACTGCATTAAATAATCTCTAGCAACAGACTAAAAACAACTATTAAGATAACAAACATTTTTCCCGTTGGCACTGTTCTTGAACGAGCAACTATTGCCCTAGTATGCCAGTAATTTTAAAGATTCGGTAGTTTTTATATTATTTAGATATCTGTTATATGATGCCCACACCGGGTTGGATTTTATATAAGGTGTCACGATTTTCAACTTTTGTTGATTTGTAGGGGTTAAAGGGGTCCTAAAAAGCACAAAATTATCATCCGCAACTCTAGGAAACTCTTAGTTTATGAAATATAAGCTTTTTAATTTCCAAATTTAGTAAAATTTCAACTTAAGTCCTGCACTTAAAATTCGGGTCGCACATGTCGATAGCGATATCAAAAGACGCGTATTTGCGTCAAGATTCAGAATCCGAAAGCAGAAACTACATTTTTTATCTCGGTTAAAAGTTATTCGCGGAAAACCCGTCGGTACTATTGTCGCTTTTTTCGGTGTTGCAATTAAACAAACGAAAACAAATGAAGGTGGTGAATAGTGTTGCCACACTATCGATGTATTTTGTTTTGTATTTCTCTGAATAATTTGAAATTAATGTATTTGGCAGCGATTTAGTTTAGCACCCCCGAGTTCGGGGTTAAACTTGGTAATGGAAGAGGGAGTTCTCCCGATCACAAATATATATAACTTAAAGTGCGCAGACTTATAGTTTACGAGTTATTTGATGTTAAAGTTTGCCAATTTAGCAAATTTCTATAGCACTCTCACTTACAATTTACACATCTTTCCAAACCTTTATGCTCATAAATATCTATATGAATTGGCTACCGCGAGTAATTTGATGTTAAAATTTGCAAATTTAGCAAATTTCTATAGCACTTACACTTACAATTTACACATCTTTCAAAACATTTATGCACATAAATATCTATATAAATTGGCTACCGCCACGGTGATGTCCTTCCGCATATTACCTTATAACTCTTATGTTTATTGTTATGTTAGCCGATCCAACACCGGCTGCGCCATGCACAGTAATTCTGCGTAGAACACCTTTCCGCGTAGGCGGCCTTCGGCCGCGCTTATTTAAAATAACCCTGGGCTACGCCATGCCAAGTCCGGGTGTGTGGTATAACCGTGGCTACCGCCACGGTGATGTCCTTCCGCATATTGCCTTATAACTCTAATGTTTATTGTTATGTTAGCCGATCCAACACCGGCTGCGCCATGCACAGTAATTCTGCGTAGAACACCTTTCCGCGTAGGCGGCCTTCGGCCGCGCTTATTTAAAATAACCCTGGGCTACGCCATGCCAAGTCCGGGTGTGTGGTATAACCGTGGCTACCGCCACGGTGATGTCCTTCCGCATATTACCTTATAACTCTTATGTTTATTGTTATGTTAGCCGATCCAACACCGGCTGCGCCATGCACAGTAATTCCGCGTAGAACACCTTTCCGCGTAGGCGGCCTTCGGCCGCGCTTATTTAAAATAACCCTGGGCTACGCCATGCCAAGTCCGGGTGTGTGGTATAACCATGGCTACCGTCATTTGATACCAAATTTAACCCCGAACTCATACATATTTGTATATGTAAGTATCATTTTCTCGTTTTTTTGTGGGATTTTCGTAGAACGCTTTGTTGCATTTTGTTTGTTGTTGCTTTGCTTTGCAGATAAGTTCAATGTAGGGCATCACATATACTATTCTACACAAAGCTTAACATATGTGAAGCGAGTCTAAAAGTTGAGATATTTTTAGAATATGGCGCTTTTGAAACTTTAAAGCTTTCCATCTAAATTTGCCATTAGATGCGTCAATGATCAAGGGTCCTCGGAAACCCCTTTCTCTTCTAAAGTGAAACTTTGTGAGATTTTCCCACTTCATGTCCTAAAAATAGAAAACTTGGATTTGAACATCGCGCGATTTTAACCGATTTAACTGATTAAGCCTCCTATCGCCTGAACCGTTAATGATAAAACCTTGAATCAACTTGTGGATTAATCTACACGTGAATACCTACAATATGTAAAAACAAAATCGATTCCATCTTGCTTGGTTCAAGAGATATGCACACTCATCGGTTTTAATCAGCACTGATCGATTTACCCATCAGTATGCGGTAGAAATTGAACCGTTATAGATAGAGGATTGGATCAAATTGTGAATGGTGCTAAACGGGGTTGGCTATCTAATGCAAAAATAAAATTTTGAAAATCTTGCGAAGTTCAAGAGATATGGCGCCAAATCAGGTTTCGGGGTCATATGTGTACCGATAAACTCCATTTTTTCGTTGAAGGGTTAATTATGGAACTATCAATCAAATTGTCGTTTAATCTACAAATGGGTACCCACATATTGCCCAAAAAAAATTTCCTATCCTGCTTGGTTCAAGAGATATGCACACTAATCGGTTTCTAATCAGCACTGATCGACTAACCCATCAGTGTGTGGTAGAAACTGAGCCGTTATAGATAGAACATTGGATCAAATTGTGAATGGTGCTAAACGGGGATGGCTATCTAATGCAAAAATATAATTTAGAAAATCTTGCGCAGTTCAAGAGATATGGCGCCAAATCGGGTTTCGGGGTCATATCTGTACAGATAAATTCCACTTTTTCATTGAAGGGTTAATTATGGAACTATCAATCAAATTGTCGTTTAATCTACAAATGGGTACCCACATATTGCCCAAAAAAAATTTCCTATCCTGCTTGGTTCAAGAGATATGCACACTAATCGGTTTCTAATCAGCACTGATCGACTAACCCATCAGTGTGCGGTAGAAAATGAACCGGTATAGATAGAACATTGGATCAACTTGTGAATGGTGCTAAACGGGGATGGCTATCTAATGCAAAAATAAAATTTAGAAAATCTTGTGCAGTTCAAGAGATATGGCTCCAAATCGGGTTTCGGGGTCATATGTGTACCGATAAACTCCATTTTTTCATTGAAGGGTTAATTATGGAACTCTCAATCAAATTGTCGTTTAATCTACAAATGGATACCCACATATTGCTCAAAAAAAAATTTCCTATCCTGCTTGGTTCAAGAGATATGCACACTAATCGGTTTCTAATTAGCACTGATCGACTAACCCATCAGTGTGCGGTAGAAATTGAGCCGTTATAGATAGAACATTGGATCAAATTGTGAATGGTGCTAAACGGGGTTGGCTATCTAATGCAAAAATATAATTTAGAAAATCTTGCGCAGTCCAAGAGATATGGCGCCAAATCTGGTTTCGGGGTCATATGTGTAGAGATAAACTCCACTTTTTCATTGAAGGGTTAATTATGGAACTCTCAATCGAATTGTCGTTTAATCTACAAATGGATACCCACATATTGCCCAAAAAAAAATGTTCTATCCTGCTTGGTTCAAGAGATATGCACACTAATCGGTTTCTAATCAGCACTGATCGACTAACCCATCAGTGTGCGGTAGAAATTGAGCCGTTATAGATAGAACATTGGATCAAATTGTGAATGGTGCTAAACGGGGATGGCTATCTAATGCAAAAATAAAATTTAGAAAATCTTGCGAAGTTCAAGAGATATGGCTCCAAATCGGGTTTCGGGGTCATATGTGTACCGATAAACTCCATTTTTTCATTGAAGGGTTAATTATGGAACTCTCAATCAAATTTTCATTTAATCTACAAATGGATACCCACATATTTCCCAAAAAAAAATTTCCTATCCTGCTTGGTTCAAGAGATATGCACACTAATCGGTTTCTAATCAGCACTGATCGACTAACCCATCAGTGTGCGGTAGAAATTGAGCCGTTATAGATAGAACATTGGATCAAATTGTGAATGGTGCTAAACGGGGATGGCGTGAAACTTTAAAGCTTTCTATTTAAACTTGGCTATAGATGCGTCAATCTACAAGGCTCCGAGGAAACCCTTTTCCTAAAGTTAAAATTTGTGAGATTTCCCACTTCATGTACGAAACATAGAAAAATTTCCGCCTCCGGCGCTTTTCTTTTATAAAATTCAAATTTGTGAGGTTTTCCTATTTCATGTCCAAAAAATGCGACGCTTTTCTTTAATAAGCTTTAAATTTCAGATGTTTTCGATTTCATGTAAAAAAGCTAACAAAATCAATATGGTAAACAGAATGAAATGAATAAGCATTAGGTCTGAGACTTATGGCAGGATTTTGTAGCCTTTGACAGACATAGAGGAAGATTTGCAAATATGCTTTGGTTATTTCAAAGCGAAGTAAGTAAAGTTTTATTGTTTATTTTATGGCGGTTTCAAAGCGAAGTAGCGCAGAAAAAGCACTTATGTCAGTCTGTGTTAAGATTACAACAGAACGGCTTGCAGTTCGCTTTGATCCGCAAAATTGTTCTATAACAGATTAACTTTTCATTACGTGTTGAAGTCGAAGCATTGCCAAAGTTGAAGTCGTACGCGAAGCCAATGGCAAAAATAGTTATACCGTACACATCTGGCACTATCAAATACTCGTTGATAGTTTAACGAATACGCATGTATGCATGTTAGCATTCCTTGTTTTCGTTTGTTTAATTTCAACAACGAAAAAAAAGCGATAATTGTACCGGCCGGTTTTTCGCTAATAACTTTAAAAATGTTTCAAAAAAAAATAGTTTCCGCTAATGAATTCTGAATCTTGACGAAAATACGCGTCTTTGGATACTAGTTTCGACAAGTTCGACGCGAATTTTAAGTGCAAAACTTAAGTCGTAATATTACCAAATTTCGGTATTTAAAAGCTATTTTTTCATAAACCAAGAGTTTCCTAGAGTTGCGGATAATAATTTTGTGATTTTTAGGACTCCCCCCACCCCCCGAAAAAAAGTTGGAAAATCGTGGCACCTTGTATAAAATATTCCCCGCATTAGCAGCCAGGGCTATCAGCTCTATTCAATAATCTTTCGGTTAAAGTATATCATAAAACTAGAAGTAAAGTTGGCCCAAGATTTTCGAGTGAGAAATCATAAGGGCCGTTTTCTCGACTGCGTGCTAAAATTTATCTCTTCTTCAAACGAAATTTTGTTTTCTGTAGTGCTTGTTTTGTTTATTCCGTCGAAAAATTTAACAGGCGGTCAATCCGGCCTTTAAAATTTATCGGCTCGAAAACCACAAAACAGCTGATTGTCAAGTGAATTTATTTTGAAAGAAAATTAAAAAATAAATAAAATTAAAATTGCTATGGAAAACTGACGTGTGTTTTATGTGCATGCACTGGAAGAAGCATATGAGGAAACAAGTTAGCGAACTATAGCCAAGAGGACTTTTCGCAACCGCTTGGATTATTTTGAAGAGTACACGGAGGAAGAATTCACGAAAAGGTTCCGGTCGAAAAATGCACCTGCATGGATATTTTAAGTCGCATTGAAAGCGCTATTACGCCCAGCACTAATAGGTAAGTTATAAATAGCAGTGTTTACTTTTGCTACTCCAGAGCAACTGCTTGGTTGCTGTGCCTCCGTTAGTATTGATCTTATGACTGCTGTGTATGATCCCATGACCAGGTTTGGTTATAGGCCACAGTTTCTGTTGAATATTCCTTTGCTCCAGAGTGGCAATAGCAATAAAGGTTTTATTCCACGAATAATCCAAATCTGAACTTAAACAAAGCATAGGACCATGGGGTAAACCTAAATCAAATATTTAAATGTTATAAAAGCAAATGTTAACCACATAGCTATGAGCTACGTCCATGTTATCCCCACTGAAACCGAACTGCCGAAGCCACTTCCAGCTTAGTTAACCCATTTTATACTCGAACAACTCACATTGCCCATTTGTCTCCATTCTCTGCTGAAGTCCAAAGCCAGACCAATAGCAAAAATAACACTATAAAAAAGCAAAGCATAAAGCTGGGTATTGCCTTCACGCGTGAAAAATGTTGCAAGTGGCCTAGAAACCATTTGAAATCGCAATTTCAGTGCCTAGAATGAAAAATATATTCCTATCATCGTATCCCATCTTATTCAATCCTTTCCACGTCTTGAACTTGTTTTTTCATGGCGTAATTACTTTGGCAACATTTTTTGCCTTGAAATGTTGCTAACGCCTATAATTCCAAATTCTTTGATTTTGCGGCTTGAAAAACTATTCTACAAGGTAGCAATAATATGCTAGAAACCTTTGTTATACTTCATTTATCTGAAAACAAAAAGCAATTAATACTCTTCATTTATATATTTTTCAGACGAACCAATGTTACACCAAAAACTAAGCTCAGGTTTTATGCAACAGGAAGTTTTTTAATAACTGTGGCCGACTTTTGTGGAGTAAGCGAACCCACGGCATGCAGAGTAGTAAGAGAAGTGTCCAGTGTTATTGCATCACTCTCTAAAGATTGGGTGAAATTCCGTGATCCAGCTGGCATGGAGCAAACTGTATTCGATTTTTATAAAATCGCAAAATTTCCCAGATTAATTAGGGCTATTGACTGTACCCACGTTAGGGTGCAATCACCAGGTGGTGACAATGCGGAAATGTTCCGCAATGGAAAGGGTTATTTTTCACTCAATATTCAAGCGGTGTGTGATGCAAACTTACGTTTTCAAAATTTAGTAGCGAGGTGGCCAGGATCTGCTCACGACAGTCATATATTCAACTGTAGCCGTTTGAAATACCAACTGGATACGGGATATTTTAAAGACTATATGATCCTTGGGGACAGTGGCTACAAACAATGTCGATATATGATGACTCCCCTACTAAATTCACAATCTGCGGCAGAAAGGTTATATAACGAGTCCCAGATTCGTACTCGGAACACCATAGAGCGAACTTTCGGAGTTTGGAAACGACGTTTTCCAATCTTATCTATGGGGATTCGAGTATCAATGGACACCGTTATGGCAATTATATCGGCTTGCGCAGTTCTTCATAACATTGCTATATCTGCGAAAGATCCGCTTCCTCCAATAGATATTGAAATATCACCATCACAGATTTTAGAGGAACCTGAAACCAGCTTTAGAACCGACGGAGACTCAACTGCGAGAACTGTTTTGATAAGCGACTATTTTGCAAGGTAAATTTCAAATACAAAGACCCGGTTTTTCAGTTGAAGTTTAAACTACAGTCAAAGTTGACTGGAGTTTATTAGTCACTTTGTTCATTTTCAAAAATTTTGCTGCCTATCTTGATTTAAATAGTCAAAGTGGCAGGGTTGAACTCTAGTCAACTTTGACTGGAGTTTAAACTTGAACTGAAAAACCGGGCCTAAATACTATATTATTTTTTCTAAATTCAAGTTTTTATTTATATTTTTATTTACAGGCTATCAAGACCAGCTTAACAGGATGGGTTTAATTTTACATTATATTCTAATCATATACCCCTTCGCGTGATTGTAGCTGCACTCATATTGCCATGTTTTTGGATGTGCTTTGACCTTGTATTTAAAGTTGGTTCAAACACACCGTGTCACATGAAAATATACACTCGCCAGCATATGTCTGCGTACAGGTGGTTTTTTGCAATTTTTATCAACTTTAGCCTCAGTAGAATAATTTTAGCTAATTTCCATATAAAAAAATACATTTAAAAATTTATATGAAAACAAATTGTCAAAAATCAGCTTCTTATGTATGGACAAAGGCTTCAAATCAGTTGTCCCTTTTTACGCTTGCCAAAAAAATTTTTAGTTTCGTTTTGGTATGGTGAAAATATTGTTCAGGACATTCATACATATTTGGATGTTCTGCGCTAAATCCCAGCATCTGTCGATCATGCTTCCAGCTCACACAGCTGTTGTTGTATTAACGATAAAGACACTCCCCGAATGTTTTGGGGTGTGTTATCGATGTTGATGGTCCTTTGCTGGATACAGATCCGGTACGTTCCGCTAACAAAGCACTATAAAGGTGCTGGCCCGACCATCTCGGGAACGACTAATATGACCACATTAAACCTTCTAGGCCATACCGCCCGTTGTAGTAGAAACGATTGTCAAAGCAAAACTATTGATCGAAACGTTGCTGATCTTGTCAAAGGTAATGTAATGAACGCGAGCAAATAACATAGCTAATAGAGCGGTTGAAGGGCTCTTTTGTTTTTTTCTACATAGACTATGACAGAGATATTGAACCTTCAGCGAAAATACTCCAATGAAATAATTGCCAGAGTCAGTCAGGCCGCCCTCAAAGCTATCTCGGCATTTGAAATGAAATCAGCACTGGTCCTTGAGTGCGTGGAAAAGCTGAATCAACTAGGAGCACACAACGAACTACTGTTGGCTTGGGTTCCTGGCCACAGGGGAGTTGAGGGTAATGAGCAGGCGGACATCCGGACGACCTATTGGTCCTGAGCCATTTCTGGCAGTAGGCCCGCAGTAAATTAGGGGGCATCTATTAGTAGAAGAAATGGAAAAGAGGGAAGAACAATGGCGTAATATGCCAGGCCTGAGACAATCTAAGCTTCTGTTAGGGGGTTACTGCACAATTCGATGCAGGGCATTAATAGGCCTCTCGAAAGATAACCTAAGCATCCTAACAGCTATTCTTACAGGACACTGTAGACTGAACAGCCACATGCAAAAGCTGGATATAATATCGAACAACACATACCGATTTTGTGATCGATCAGCGGAGACGGCGGACCATATCCTTTATGCAATCTCAAGACGTAGGGCTAAGTTCATGGGCTCAATATGCCCAGATCATTCTCACATAAAATCTCTCAAGCCAGGTGAGCTGCTAGGGTTCATCAGAGATGTCGGCTTGGATGAGATGTTGTGAAGCAGCTGAGGGCATAATAGACCTATGGTCACAGTGCAATCCTCAATTAATTATATATCTATCTATTTTAACAGATATATTAATCTGTAACTCGATCAATGATCGGTTTCGAATTGTTTATTCTATATGCATATAGTGTTTGTGATTATGGTACTTATTAGTATCTTGAAAAATAATAATTTTTACTTTATTTTACGATAACAATGTTTTTCTGAATACATTTTAGAAATTATTAAATTAGCGCGTGGTGAAGGCGATTCACAAATCTCGAAAACAACACAATGCGAGCAAGACACTTATGAAATGCAAGTGCGTGCAGCAAATATAGGTAACTGTAATTTTGTTCAGTTTGTTAGCTCAGCAATCAATTTTTCTCTCTTCCAGTGCGCGCTGGCGAATCACTAATGAAGCTTGTATCAGATATTAAACAATATCTCATACTAAACGATTTCCACTCAGTCAATGAAGCAATTACAAATAACTCACAACTATTTCGTTCAAAACAAATGGAATGTGATAAGAAATTAATGAAATTACGTGATGAAATAGCAATGGATTTGTATGATCTCGAAGAATACTATACTAGCATATTTAAATGAAAATAAATAACAATTAAAACAACAGCTGCAAAAAAACTAAATATTAAAAATTCACAGTTATCGGTTAGTCTGAACTCTGGGAATCTTCATCGTCCACATATTCGAAGTTCGTTTTGTGTATGCAATATGGTGCTGGCGTATCTTTGTTGGGACTGATTTTTTCTTTTGGTAATGGTTTGCCGGCGCTTGGTCTGGTTTTGCTGCAAATAATAGATTAATTCAGCAGTTATTTTTTTTTATAAAGTCGCCCAATATTCAATACCTTCCATCAGAAGTTTCAACGAAAATAAGTTTTTGTTGGTAAATTGATCTCTGACTCACATTTCACATTGATATTATTGCCAGCTTTAAAACCTGACTCAAATGATTAATACCATTTCAAAATTTCGCTATCAGCAATGAAATTGTTTTACAAAAGCGAAATCCTCCATAAATCTTTCTATATAGTTATATTTATATATAGCGTGTTATAGCTACAAATATTCATATAATGTTGGGTTGTAAGGTATGGAAGCGGTCGAGATAGGTAGACATAAACTTGCCTACATAAAAATTATCTATGTATGTCGAAAATAATTTTTATTGGGCAATACCCGTTAACATTTCTGATTATATTTGCTTTGAGAACGAAGAAACACGCCTTCGATATATAACTATAGCACTTTACCCACTATTACGTGGCGGTTTTTTTTCTCTCCTAAAAAATTGTGATTTTGCTGATAGAGCGTATTGAATATAAGCTGAATATATTTCAGTTGCAACTTACCTCTTTTCAGGCAAACGCACTTTACCCGGTATGCTACAAAATGGGCGCAAATACTCAGGCAAACTGGGCGGCATCATATTATTACGATAAGTTATGCCATATATATGACCTGGGCATACCACCGAGGCGAGTACTTTTAAATTAAACGAGCTTGGCAGCGTTGAATAGTGTAATTCAAAATAATTATTTGTTTTATCTTTAATGCTTGTTTCATTGGTTAACTTCATTGTGATTAGAACATGTGAATCGTGACAACGAGAATTAAGTGCTAACCGATTTTTATATTCCTCCGTATTTGGTTCCTGTTCGATAAATATGCGCGCTTTCTCAACATCCATTTGGAAATGTTCCAAGCACAAAAAGTGTCCATGGTAGCTAAGGAAATTTATCATTTAAATGCACCAAACCACGCAATCGATTACCCAATTCGGCGACAAGTTCTTCATGGGCAAACAACTCCACAATCAGATGTATTTTTATAAGTTTTTGGTTTTTACTAAATTGAAAATGGAAGAATTAAAATTTTCACGCTGTGAAATTCCTTGCGAACCGTTCACGACGAGATGGAAAACGCGAATTGTCCGAAGAACTCATATTTTTTATTTATTTTTGTGGCACAGGTTTTAACTTTTATTTACTTTTTTACAGCTGTTTTTGACATTTCCTTTTCCTTCCGTTCGCAGCGCTACCACCTTTTCAAAAATATTAAATAACTATTCAACAGGAGGTTGAGAAAATGAACAAGAATTTATCTTGCCAACAAATTTACCTGCCCGTTGACTAATCCTTCCTTTAACAGGAAGTCGAGAAAACGGCCCTAAGACGCGTATTTACGTCTAGATCAAGAATCCGAAAGCGGAAGTTAACTTTTTTTTGCCAGTTTGGAAGTTATCCGCAAAAAACTGGTTTGTCTGGTACATATCATAAAGCGAAAATAAGTGTGACAAGTGCAAACTTGCAATTCGCGGGCAGACGGGAATTATATGTGTGGGTGTGTGTGCGAAAGTATACCACTCGACAGCAAAATGTTCCGGCTTGGATAGATATAAAGCTACTGCAATGGGAAAGCATCCAATGGTCAATTTTATTTGCGAAGAGTATATTACATACAAACATAATATTAACCTGGTATTTCGAATTCTGGCTGGCGAATTCTGTTTCACTAACAGACGAGGCTCTGGCGACCCCAAGCTCCTCATGGAACATGGGAGTGGGGAGGGAGGGAATGGCCTGAAGGTTTAATGTTGCCACATAAATCGTTCCCGAGATGGTCGGGCTAGCACCTTAATGGTGCTGTGGTACAGGAGCGTACCGGGTCTGTATCCGGCAAAGGACCATTACATCGATAGCACTCCCCAAAGCCTTCCGGGAGAAACCTTATCGCTACAACAACAACAACAACAAGATGCGGGCGTTAATGAAAACAATGGAGAAAAAAAACAACGAACGTTTGACGACCTTAAAAATGCATCAAGAAATGTATATTAAAAATGCAGCTGAAATTAAGAAAGTACGGGAGATAGCAGAGAAAATGAAAAATCAAGCTGAAGTAGTGGGGAGGGAGAATGAGAAATTTTGTAGTGAAATAAAAACAATAGTAAAGGAGAAAAACAATGGGATACCACAACAAAAATATGCAAATATGCTAAGAACGGGTGAAAATAAAAGCACAGCTAGGGCCGTTCCAGAGCTTAAGAAACGTGCTCCTATTATTGCTCAACCGAAGGCAAAACAAACTAGTGAAAGAACAAGGCAAGATCTAAACAATAAAATTAACCCTAACGAGCTGATTGACAATAAACTGAGGTTTACAGATCATATTGATATATTGTTGCCAAAATGGGCAAACAAATTGGATTTTGGAAGAGATCGTGTAAACTTATTAGTAAGAAATGTGAGTTGAAAGTTTGTAGATCCATCATAGAACCGCACTTCTTATATTGCCCTACAATATTCTTTATTGCCAATTAAACACAAGTAGACAGGTTACAAATTATTCAAAACAAAGCTATGAGATTTATATTGAAAGTAAGGTACGACACTTCCATAAACAGCATGCTTGATGCACTAAACTGGCTGAGCCTACCTAAGTTAAAAACTTGTTTATCTGAATGAAACCCATTCTTATATATGCAGGGAAAATAATAATTTTAGATTACCTCTTCTCAAAACAGAAATGGACAAGCAAAATATATTTTACAAAGGCCTGAAATGTTTTAATGAACTACCTAATCATGTTAAAAATTGTGAAAACTTAAACACCTTAAAAAAAAGTTTATTAGAATATTGCAAAACCCTTCCAATAAGATAAAATATTTTGTATCTGTAGTTCATGTTACTGATCCTTGAGCATACATGGCAATCCAAATAGACACAGAGGAACCTTATGATTCAGGTCAAATACATATATCGCTCGCAATCAAATTAGGAAAGAATTCCTGAAAATATCGTCCTAGACAAACAGTTGGAGTGTTCATGTGAATCACGTATATTCCTACAACAATGATATATTATAATTAATTATGTTTACATAAAAGCTGGTACAGGGAGGATTGGAAACACGTCCTTTCCAACCGTCCGATAAGAGTGGCCCATTCTGCTGAGCTGCTAGCTTTTGGGTTGACCGGAATTAAATGCATTCCGACAGCATAAATAATAAAATTGTGTAATCATACGTCTTGGAGTAGGGCAGGATTGAGAACACGTCCTTCCAACCCCCCAATGATATGACTCCAAGACTCGCCCGTTGGGACCACCAGTTCCCGTGCTGGTCGGAATCTCATGCATTCCGACACCCCAAACGCTAGAAATCATATTATTATTAAGATGTTGTTGGACAAATGCCTGGTGGCAACGGCGCGCACCCGCGTATTTGTTATAGATTGATTAAGGCGAAAAGGAGCGAAGAAAATAAGAACACCAAAAGGTTTCATGTTAATAAAAAAAAGGAATTCACAGTGTGTCTTTATTGAATGTATATAAATACAACAAGTGTTTAGGAAGATGTTAACAAATGTTGTGGAAAGTTAAAATATTAAATATATTTGTATTAAATTTACACTCACGTGAACGTGCGATAACGTGTACCTTCGCTGGCTGCTGGATTCAAAGAGAAAAAGCCTCTTTGCCACATGAGCCGATGAACCCACGATATAGCTCCTTCGTTGGGTTTCCCGGCAACAAAGTTGCTGTACCGCGGGATCACAGCGGTAAAAATCTAGGATACATACGTACTACCACTCACAGATGCCTGTGTGTATTAGTGATCACAGGCATATGTGGGTGGTAGTAAACAAAGGAAAATAGAGTAAAGAAAATTATGTTGCGAGGGGGGGGGATATATTTAGGCCTGTGGCCTAGCATACCGGTCCGTTGCCGTAAGCAACAAAGAAAAAAATGAAAAAAAGGAATGCCACGTCATCGCACGTCCAGTAAGGCGTTATGTCGATGTGCAGATGCGTACTGCAAGCACTGAACGTCGCACGATGGACTTCGCGTCTCGTTGTCCTTGACGAAAAAAGAAAAGAAGTTATTAAATATACGTACGTGGTTTCTGATTCCGTGCAGTAATTACTTAGTTTTTACAAAGCGCTCCTATTTTTGGCAGGCTCCTGAGACTACCAGCCCGAATACGGTCGGTTGGGTCAGAAGACCGCCAACTGTTGTTGCTGGCGTTCCGCTCACCATCACTTCGGCGTATAGATCAGTGCCGAGTGTAAGCCGATCTGGCGATGAGCGGTAGAACTGAGGATCCGCAAGCCACATGAATTCAAAAGGCGCGGCAATCTTCGGGTCCACATTAGACGGCGAACTCAAGCGATAGTGGCCTTTGACCACTGCGGCTTGAGTGTTGAGGTGCGTCGATGACCCGAACTTGCCGCGCAGAATAAGGGTGCATTGCCCTGGTCCCTGGCACTCCAATTGGATATCACGTACCAGCTCTGCATTGACGATTGTGCTGGTGGCGCAGGGATCGATGATAGCACGAACCAGATGTAAATGCCCCCGCGATTCGATGCGCACTATGGCCGTCGGGGCATGAAAGGCCGCATGATGGGTGCTGGAGTAGCCGCCGGTAGGTTCGGAAGCCTTCCGGTGTACCACGCGATAGTTTCCTTGTACTTTGAGCTTCAAGAGTGTATGGCGTCGATTTATTCCGCCGCTGCTGTCTCTCGCGTTTGGATGGCTTGGTGGGGCCTCGTTGGAGTCCGATGTCGCGGTACCGCTATTTGTCGCGTTCCTTTCGAGGTTTCCTTGTTCTTTCTGCCGCTATTTGTCGCGTTCCTTTCGAGGTTTCCTTGTTCTTTCTGCCGTTAATTCGTGCTGCAACAGCGCCCGGAAACTGCGCATCCCGTTCCTGCTTTTTGGCGATCTCATTTCTGTTTTTGCTCTCCCTTCCTCCATTTTCGCTCTCTCTTCCTCCACCTGCTGAGCCCAATACTTTGTCGGCCCCATTAGGTGGATTGACAACGTGTCAATGGGCGGGTTGTCGTCGCCAATGGTTTTTGCATCATCGCGTTCAGATAGACGCTCATCTAGATGGAGCGTGGTGCGGTGCTTTTGCTGGCACCGTTTGCAGCGATATTTGCTATTGCACTTGTCCACGCGGTGAAAGGGCGACAGACAATTTGGACAGTATTTGTGCAGCAGCACGGCCCGCAACCTCTCCTTCGGGGATTTTTTTCTGCATTCGGTACAGAGTCGGAGACTATAGACCCTGCCGCAGAGCTGGCACGCGACGTCGAAACGCTCTGCGCCCCCTCTGACTTGGCCAATAAGGTTTGGTAACGGGTCATGATCTGAAAGAATATTGGTATCATTGATCATGCCCAAATTGAGGTTGCCGGAATATTGTTTGGGTGGCGTAAACCAAAAAAAATTATCTCTAATATATTTTTGCAAAAAAGAAAAAAAAAAAACATTTTATTGAAATAAAATTTTAATTGCAATAAAAAATTTAAGGCCATAAGTACATACTTATGCACGCAAACAGATGAAGAAAAAACGGATTTAGCACGCATCCATGCGATGTGGATGGCGCTTTAGCGCCATTAGTACATTTTATAATCTGATTTATGTCGGTAGATGTCGCCGAAGTAGTCCTAAAAATTTATTTTTGATTTGTGGTGAACTTTGTTTTCACAACAAGTGACCTGCCACCACACGGAACGGTTCGAAACTTGGCTGAAAGGGTATTACTTCCACCATTCAATATTATTTTGACGTGTATTGACGATAATGTTGAGATTCGTGGAATACGCATATGCGACAAGGAGAAATTTTCAATTTAGTGCGTATTTCCGATGTTGTTAAGCTAACGCGAAATTTAATAAAGGGTTTGAAAGGTGTTGAAAATGTTTTCACTCAACACACACCCTTACTTAAGGAAACATTGGAAGATGTTTTCAAAGGGCGAGAACTAGATCCAATGTATCCAGCAATTAATTCGGCATTAGTACCATTTCGGCGTCCACCACAAGAAGTGGTCGTATTTATGGTTGGTGGCACTACAAACGAAGAAGCACTGGCAGTACACCAACTTAATAATCTTGGCTATAAAGTAATATTAGGTGGTACGACTATACACAATGCAAAAAGTTTTATAGGTGAGGTATTGAATGCAACCGAAGGTATTCAGTTCAAACATACCAAATCAATGTTGAAATATATTTCTAGTGATAATTACTAAACTAATGATAGATAGTAGCGGCGAACAATTTAAACAGCTGTATTCGCTTACATTCTATATTCATTATTATTATTACTGCTGTACCGTGTTTTTGCTACACTGTTATCAGTATTTGTGCATGGTTTTAAAACAATTTCTGCATCGCATTATCTTTATGTTGATCAACGCTTTAAGAATATGTGTTAAGGGTAAGGGTGCACATTCCTTGACGTTAATGGCAAAGAAGGCTGGTATCGTCAAATCGATATTAAGTATTGTTTCCTTGTTAAACCTCAGGGGTAACAGCTGGATAAAATTTCCTGACTCAAATTTTCTTTGACACAATTAAAATCATCTAGATGGTTTAGATTCAATTAAATCTTTTCCATCCCATTTATCAAATGATTCTAAAATTTGAAGACCAGCGGATCGACTTCCACTTGTATAGCTTCCCCATTCTTTGGATCAAAGCCTTTTGAGGGTAGTTCATCCCCAAACGGTGCTGTAAGTTTGAATTTGTTGCCATCTGAGCCTGTAAGCTCATCGGTTAAGGGATTAAAATCTAAACGTCTAGCAATCGATAAAGCGGTGACTAATTCGGGGCTGGTAACAAACGCATGCGTTGAAGGATTTGCATCATTTCTTCCAGTGAAGTTACGATTTTACGATGTCATAATGGTGTTTTTATCGCCTTTTTTAATATCTTTCCGATCCCATTGCCCAATGCAAGGACCACAGGCATTTGCTAACACTGTGCCCCCGACTTTTTGAAAAACTTCCCCGATACCGTCTCTTTCAATAGTCGCACAAATCTGCTCAGAACCGGGGGTGACATTAAACGGTATTTTTGATTTGAGACCGTGGTTCTTTGCATCTTTAGCAATATTGGCACAACGACCCATATCTTCGTATGAAGAATTGGTACAAGAGCCAATAAGGCCGACTTTAATGTCTATGGGATAGCCATTTTTCTTTGCATTTGCACCAAATTTACTCATTGGATGAGCCAAATCAGGTGTGAACGGACCATTGACATGTGTGTGTTATCTAAATTTATTTCAATTAGTTCATCGTATTCACCATTTCCATCGGGATTAAAAAGATGGCTTTTATATTTATTTGCTTCATCTGCAATGGCACCCCGATTGGTAGATTTCAAATATGAAGCCATACGATCATTAAAAGGAAACACCGAAGTAGTTGCACCAATCTCAGCTCGCATATTGCGGATTGTTGCCATACCAGTACAAGATATTGAATTAACACCACTTCCGTGATATTCGATTATGGCACCCGTACCACCTTTTACAGTTAAAATATCTGCCACCTTATTATTGAGCGATCTTATTATTACAGATATTGTATTTAAATAAGAATTTGTAATGCCCCACGGTTTACGTTTGCTATCGCTCGGCACACTCTACGAGACATCGAAAGGATCTGTCAAAACAATTGTTGCAATTTAATTGCGGCTGTATGTTGATTGGATTCACCATAACCCATTGCAAGTCAGCAAAGTGGAATGGTCTACAGACGGTTATCATCTTTTTATGAGTTGCAAGAAAAATATATCAGGTAAGGCTTTCGAAGAAGATTAAGATATTTGGGATGTTTTACAATTAAATTTTGTTAAAGGTACTTTGTCAATGAACCCCTGTGTGGCATCAAATTTCCATGTCCTACTACAAGGGGATCAGGCCTTATATACGAACCAAGGAGAAAAATAACAAAAAATATATTTTGGCTCCCAGTTCACATTTCCCAACAATAGCATGAACCGCAACCGCAATCCAACCGATATACATGGAAACAAGGATGATAGTATGGAAGTAAAGAATTCCGTCGATGTATCGAGCATTCTATCAGAATGTAAATTATTGAATATAATACAGCTTCATCAAACTTATGCAGCTAGTCATTGGCCTATCCGATATTCAGCAATTTAGCAGTTGCTGGTCGAGCTGAGTTAGCACATTACTCAGTGGTGACAAAAGTGTGGAAATTAGTCGGGAACGAGTCACAAGAAAAAGATTTCGTGGTATCTGGGGTTTACTTTGGAGGTTTTATTGTTTTGGGGTGCTAATCGCTGTTGGATCGCACCGATGAAATACGCATTGGAATACACATTGGATAACCAGTTCGCGACCAAGATTCAGGTTCGTGCTCCTGTAATTTCATTAAACATCTACTTCGAAATCAGCTCATGACACTTTTTTGATGGCGTTGTTAGCCCCTTTGAGTTAAAACTGCAGGATTCTTATTCCTTGAGTGTCAATGGCGCTTACGAAGTAGAAGTTAAAAGTACAGGTATACATCCAGCGGGTATAGTGTCCCTCCCGGTTACAACTTTACGAAATGATTTATCAGTGAAGTCTTCATCTACTTCACCTGATTCAGTTGAGACAATTATTGGTAACGTTTGTGGACGAATTTTGATGGTTCAAAGGGAATCACGTAATAGAGTAATAAATTCTCTAATGGCGTCTTGCCTGGCTTCGTGTGTTGGATGCTTTTGGTTGTCTAATGCATTGGAGAAGAATCTGATGCGTGACTGCTTGTGGTTGTATTCTGGCGCTCATGGACTGTGCGCATGGCTGCCAATCTTTCCGCCTATGAATGAGCAAATACTGGAGGGTCCACAAAGGTTACACACGTTCATGAACAAGAGACTCATGTTATCATTTTCCTTGGAATTATATCCGCTGGTGATACTCTTTGATAATGCAATTGCTTTAGGTGTGGAAAATGAAACAACATTGTACACAAGTGAAATAAGTTCCCATTTTGCTTTTTAGAACGAAAGTCGCAAGTATATTTACATAAAATCCTTCGTCAGTTAATTAAAGAAATCTTGGCTATAGTGCATGGTAGATAGCCCTTATTGCTTTAAATGGATGAAAACAATTATTTAAAGCAATTTTTTAATTTATAATTTACTTAATAATGTGGAAAAGGTTTAAACACCGTGACATCAGCTGTGTGATGAATACGCACGGTGAAATGGGGGAGGTACGGGGATAATCCGGTGACGATATGACTAAAATTCTGGGATCAATTCTTACATTTAATTATCTTCTGAACAATTGCGTGGTGGCAACGGCACACTAACGCAATTGTTGGAAGAAGTATTCTGTGGCAGATAGTGAATCTGCGTTAGGGTTTTGTTGGCCTCGTTCGGGGGAACGAGAGATGGGTTATTTGGAATAAAGGAATATGGACTATTAAAGTTAATTTTCTTTGTCGTTGGGTGGAAGTAGTACCAATTTCGCGATTGGTCTCGTAATTTGTCCTTTCATTGTGTGGGCGTGAACAACGCGTACACGGTTATCGGAACCTGGGTGTGTGTTGACGATTCTCCCCATTCTCCACTCATTTGGTTGGAGGTTATCCTCCTTTATGACGACTAGGTCCCCGGGTTTTCAGTTGGATTGTGGATGTTTCCACTCGTAACGTTTCTGGATCTCGGTGAGGTATTCCGATTTCTATCTTTTGTAGAATGTTTGATGGAGGGCTTTCATCTTCTGCCATCGGTTTACAATTGAGGTAGGGTTTTCGCTGCAATCGAGTTCAGGTGGAGGTAAAAGATGCCCACCTACGAGAAAGTGGCCTGGAGTAAGCGGCTGCAGGTCGGAATGGTTGTTGGATGAGGGACTGAGGGGCCTAAAGTTGAGGCAGGCCTCAATTCGACATAGGAGGGTCGTAAACTCTTCGAAGGTATATTTATGATCGGACGCGATCTTTTTAAAATGGGTCTTAAAACTTTTTACCCCCGCTTCCCACAAACCTCCCATGTGAGGAGCGCTTGGCGGTATAAAATGCCATTCTAAAGTGTGATGGCTATATTTATTCAAAGTTCTGTCCCTTGCTTCACGCAGAAATGCTTTAAACTCGGATCGTAAAGATCGCGAAGCTCCGACAAAGTTAGTACCATTGTCGGAGTAAACGTTTTTCGGAGAGCCTCGTCTGGATACAAATCTGGCGAAGGCAGCTAGGATGGACCCGGTACTAAGTTCCTTTGTCGCTTCTAGATGGATGGCTTTCGTCGAAAAGCAGACGAACAGGCAAACATATCCTTTTGAAATTCGGCATCCCCTTCCTCGGTAGGATTTTATATCGAATAGTCCCGCGAAATCTACCCCAGTGTTGGTAAAGGCCCGGGTAAAGGTGGTGCGCTCTTTCGAAAGGATCCTCATAAGTTGCGTTTGTGTCCGCTTCCTGTAAATAGTACATACCTTACAGTTGTGGATAACAGATCTTATCATGATTTTAACGCGTGGGATCCTGTACTGAGCGCTGATATGACGTAGCATCAGCTGGTTCCCTCCATGCAGGGTGGTCTTATGAGAGGATTGAATTATAAGTCTGGATAACCTGCAAGTATAAGTAAGAATAATGGGATGCCTTTCATTATGGCACATGTCTTTGGATGCCCCAGTCCGCCCCAGTTCGAATGATGCCTTCTTCGTCTATATATGGATCTAGGGGTAAAATCTCACTCTTGCCATTTATTAGTTTTCCCGACTTCAAATTTGTGTACCCTTCTTGATAATGTTGCCTTTGGCAGATTGTTATCAATCTTCGTGTTGCTTGTTCTATTTCGTCAGGGGCTATCGAATGAGATTCCCTTTTAAAGAAGGCTTTAGTTTTTGGGTGCGTTTTCTGGAAAAACCGATGAATATAAGATATAACCCGTAAAGCCCTTGGTAAATCGGAAAACCTATCCAGAATGTCCAAGTTATTTTTGACCGAAGTTGTATGAACTTTCACCCTCTTTTCCTCAATATTCGTATTGTAATCTTCTTCTTGTGTTGGCCAATTTTCGTTGTCTTCTTGTAACCAAGAAGGTTCCTGCCACCACAAAGTTGTTGATTAGATCCGAAACGAAGAGGCATCTGCTCGCCAAATCTGCAGGATTTGACGCGGAGTCTACGTGCCGCCATACTTTGTCTCCTACTTTGTCGATGATTTTAGTTATTCGATGTGCCACTAACGTTGACCACGAACATGGTGGTTTTCGGATCCATGCCAGCACTATAGTTAAATATGTCCAAAGGGTTACTTTAATATACGAAAGTTTCATATTTTTAACCACAGATTCGATTATTTCTGCTAGTAGAACTGCACCGCAGAGTTCGACTCGAGACAAGGATATGATTTTGACCGGGGCTACTCTCGCCTTGGCCATCAACAGGTTGGTGAAGGCTTGATCCTTTGTTTGTACCCTCAGGAAAACAGTGGCGGCATATGCTTTTTCCGAGGCATCGCTGAATCCATGTATTTCGATATTGTCCTTCAATGTGTAGTGAAGCCATCGCGGTATGCGTATATCGTTGATCTTTTCGTAGTCAGTCATGAATGATTGCCACCGATGTAAAGTAGTTTCAGATACATCTTCATCCCAGCCTGTCCCTTCCAACCAAATATTTTGCATTATTATCTTGGCTACAATTAAGACTGGTGCCAGCCAGCCAAGAGGGTCGAAAAGTTTTGCGATCGCAGACAGTATTGTCCTTTTTGTTACAGTGGGGTTATTATCAAAGGGTTTCGATGTAAAGTAGAAGTAGTCGAAATGGGCGTTCCATCTGATGCCGAGTGCTTTTACCGTGCTGGGGTCTTCAAACTCAAGAAAATCTTCGTTTAATAAATGTTGCTTTGGTATACCCTGTAGAATTTTCTTGCAGTTGGACGTCCATTTTCGCAATAGGAACCCTGCCGATTGCAATGCCGATGATATTCGATCCCTTGCTCTTATCGCAGTTTCGATGCTGTGTCCACCGGCGAGTACGTCATCAACGTACATACAATTTCGCAAGGTATCTGCTCCCATTGCACGTCATAAGCGAGTTGGTGCAGCGTCCGAATCGCAAGGTATGGACCACAATTGACCCCAAAGATTACTGTTTTCAATTCGATAGGTTAATTGGGTTTTTGAGGCATTTGCGAAATACGATTCGCTGGTATTTTGTTTGGTCTTCATTGACCCATATTTGGTGATACATCTTCTCGATGTCGCTGTTGAAGTCGTATCTAAACAGTCTCCAACGTAGTATAAGGATTTTTAGGTCGGATTGAAGAATCGGACCTGGATATAAGGCATCATTTAGACTTTTGCCGTTCGTGGTAGGAAAAGATGCATTAAATACTACTCTAACTTTTGTTATTGTACTTTCCTCCTTTATAACATCATGGTGAGTTAGGACGTAACAGTCGGTTGAGTCAGGCGGGATATTACTGACTTGTTTCATATGCCCTAAGGTCTCATATTCAGACACAACTCTATTGTATTCTGTTTGTAGGTCGGGATTTTTAGCTAACCGTGTCTCTTTGCTATAAAATTGAGAACACGCACTTCTTAGAGATGCACCTAAGCTAAATTCTTTCCTGAAGGGTAAGGAAACTACGTATTTGCCATCGTTGTTCCGAACTGTTGTGGATTTGTATAGCTCCTCGCAGTAAGTGTCATCGTTATTGATGCTCCTCTTTTTTGGGATTTCTTCTATCTCCCAAAAGGCCGCCAGTTAAGTGACCTCGTTGAAATATGAAACTAAGGTTTTATTTGAATCAACCGCATCGGTACGGCCTGTCAAAATCCAGCCGAACACCGTTTCCTGTGCTATTAATATGTTTAGCACGTCCTTCCTAATACCGCCTAGCATAATTTGGGGGTATATGTCTCCGCCAAGAATTAGGTCGACTGGCTCATTGACAAAGAATCTTTTGTCAGCCAGTACTATGTCAGGGAATGCTTGCCTCGTCATTGCGTTTATTTGGCAAGTTGGAAGATTCCCTGTTAATTGTGGTAAAACCAGCATGATCGTATTGATCTCGATTAATGGGTCTGTTGGTGACCGCAATTGTACGTTGCACGCTTCTTTTACTTGTGCAGACATTATATTATTGATGCCCGCAACTGGGGCATGCATGCGTTTAGTTGGCAGATTTATTCTGCGCTTGAGTTTCTCGGTTATGAATGAGCATTCAGCGTTGAGCGTTTGAGCATCTCTTGACGTTGATGCTCCGATCGTATCTACCGAATTTGTGGTTTTGGGCTGATTGGCAATGTGAAGCAGCGTATTGTGTCTTAAATGACATGTAGCACAGTTCACTTGACTGGTGCACTTTGTAACAGTATGTCCAGCCTAAAGGCAGTTTAAGCATCCGTGAATGCTTTTAATGTGCTCAAACCGTTTATTTGGCGTTAAGCGCAGACATTTTTCGCATTTTGCGATTCGATGTGCAGAACTTTTGCACATCTTGCACGTGGGTTTGGCTACACTAGCCTGATACGACCCCAATCGTTTCGACGATGTATCTGCCGAGGAACGAGAAGCTTGTGGCTTAGAGGGTTTCGAAACCGTATCCCCTCTTATATCTACGACAGTTTCCAACGTTTGGAATCTGCTGGATAAGAATTTATCCATGTCTGCCCATTTTTAAATTTCTGTTTTATTGTCTATGGTTTGCTCCCATAGAGCCAGTGTGGTTTCTGGCAGTTTTGTGGAGCACAAATACGTTAGAATTGCATCCCAGTTTGATATGTCAATCTTGAGACATTGAACCGCTGAGATACAATGGTTTATTTCACGTTGAAGTTTTTAATGGAGGTACCGCATTCACTCTCAACTGCTTTTAAACTAAAAAGAATTTTTAAATGGGCATTGACCAAGATACGTTTGTTTTCCTATCGGTCACATAAATTTTTCCACGCTTTATCGAAACCGTCTGTCGTTAAGGAACACCGTTCCACTATTTCTTTGGCCTCCCCTTGGGTTTTTTGCCTTAAATAGTATAATTTTTGTCCTGAATGGGGTTTACTATTATTAATATATATGGCGGTGAACATGTCCCTAAAAGACGGCCATGAAATATAGTCACCTTTGAAAATATCCGTGTCACACGCTGGCAGGCGCACATGATATTCCGTATTATCTGAGACATCTACTTTCTTATCTTTCTTTTCAAAATCTTCCAAAAGCTCAGATATTCCCGCCTGACACTTTAGGAAGCTGAAATAGCACATTTTATCCTTCTTTTTGATAGCCGATAAGTCCTTTGACTCAAGCTCTGATGAACCTACGAGCTTTTCGTATGTCACCTTCGTAGCTTCCCACAGAGTTTTTAACTCATCACTTTGGTATATTAGAGAGTGTTTACTGTGTTGTGAAGGTGACATGTCGTTGAAGTCATTTTCATACTCCGTCACTGCATCTGCTTGGCGTGTATAGGTCTCCATTGTGTATAAAAATGAAAACCGATAACTTTATAAAAAACTAAGAAGAAATTGCCTTTGCAGAGTGTAGTGAGTGAAAATGTTGCCAAAACACCGAACTTGGAAGTGATAATGTGATTAGTGAAAAGATTTGGTGTATGCGTATGTATACACAAATTTACCAATTGATTGTGTAAGCCGATGAGTTATGGCTAACGTAAAAATAGAGGCTTAAGCCGGAGTCATTGGTGCCGTATGTCGTATCGCTGTATCCGTATCCCTAACGTAATCAGCTGTTTATCGTTACGACGGTAAACCAAAACCCAATTGGTTGGCTACGATACGGTTACGACCTTAGCGGCACCAATAATCGATTGCATTGATTTTCATGAGTTTGGTCGAATCAGCTGTTAAAAGGTTACCGATACGGTTACCGATAAAGCACCAATGTCTCCAGCTTTATGTGCTAAGTGGGATAAGTACAATTTCGTGGTCGCAACGCCGCGCATTCACGTAAATGTTAAGGAATGTGCTAATGCAGATTTGCTACTAAATAGTCTAAGCCAATAGGTAATGGCTAGAGCAAAAATGGTGTCAGTGAAAAAAAATATATATATGTACGCTTGTTATGGACTTTTTGGTAATTTAACCAAGGACTGTGAACTTTTGTATCACAAAATTAGATCAGTCAAAACTAATTTGTATATTGCCGCAAGTGAGAATTATAATTCTTCATTTTTTTAAATATTTGTGCAAGGAATAAGGCTATTGGCCACCCAAACAACAACAACAATATGTGTGTATGAAACTAAGTGCACTTTGTGCTATAGCCACAAACTAAATTGCGATCGTATTGCCCGTGTAAATAAGCGCAAGTTATTTTTATGTGGAAAATGTGTTTAATTGAATGTGCGCGCAAATTAAATAAAAAATTTTTTGGTTAAATAACCTTAACAAATCAAAATTTAATTATGTGAATATATATATATTTTTTTTCTATGAAAATTATGCAAAGGCGAAAGTAAAACAGTGGCGCTAAGCGGTGTTGAGGTTATGTTAACCTTTTGGAGCAGTGTTGTGCTACCTTGAGCTGTGTCCGGAAAATCTTGCCGCGGGTGGGGGATTATTCCGGATAGTCACAAGGCGTGATGCACAAACTTTAAGAAACTGCCTTAAGCGCTTTTTTTTCTCTATTTTTACACGAAATATAAATTTTTTCACTTAACACTCACTTGCACTTTTTGATCGGAAATAACCAATTTATAATTTTATTTCGAAAGATTTATTAACAACAAAAAAACTAAACGGAATAAACCATGTACCTTTTAATTAATTCGTTGATCCGGAGTAATAGATTGATTTTTTGTGGATGTCGGAGTTGTTGATGTTGGTGTTGCCAAAAGGGTCGTTGTGTGCAAACGCTGCCGATTATATTATCACGATTGTAAATATGGTTGATATTATCTTCCTTGAACTTTTTGACTGCTTCTGATTAATTGCCTAGGTGATTGGCTCTTCTTAACGGCGTGGTAAGGACCATGGACAAATGCGTGGTGGCAACGGCGCGCACCCACGTATTTGTTATAGATTGATTAAGGCGAAAAGGAGGGAAGAAAATAAGAACACCAAAAGGTTTCGTGTTAATAAAAAAAAAGGAATTCACAGTGTGTCTTTATTGAATGTATATAAATACAACAAGTGTTAAGCAAGATTTTAACAAATGTTGTGGAAAGTTAAAATATTAAATATGTTTGTATTAAATTTACACTCACGTGAACGTGGGATAACATGTACCTTCGCTGGCTGCTGGATTCAAAGAGAAAAAGCCTCTTTGCCACATAAGCCGATGAACCCCCGATACAGCTCCTTCGTTGGGTTTCCCGGCAACAAAGTTGCTGTACCGCGGGCTCACAGCGGTAAAAATCTAGGATACATACGTACTACCACTCACAGATGCCTGTGTGTATTAGTGATCACAAGCATATGTGGGTGGTAGTAAACAAAGGAAAATAGAGTAAAGAAAATTATGTTACGAGGGGGGGGGGGGGGAGATCGGCGGCCACCGTGGTGTGATGGTAGCGTGCTCCGCCTATCACACCGTATGCCCTGGGTTCGCACCCCGGGCAAAGCAACATCAAAATTTTAGAAATAAGGTTTTTCAATTTAACTCTTCTTTCCAGTCAGATATCACCAAGTTAAGAGCTGTCTCACAAGAATGTTTCTTTCTAAAGCCTGGCTGTTGGTGGGCTAGTATATTATTATCTTCAAGGTATTTTACTAACTGGTTCTTACCCTGCAAAAATTGTTGGATTACGTGTTCCATTTTCTTCATGTTGGAGTACTCTAACAATACTCCTTTGCAATGCGTTTGCGGACCACGATCAGCCGATCATTGCTCGTTTTTTAACGACCGTGATCACGACACGATGACGATCGAACAGAGTTGCCAAAAGAAAAATATTGCATACAAATAACTGATAATAAAATTTTACTATGGCAACTCTGATAAAATGCAACCGCGCGCTGGTTTTATGTATACATACTATAGTATAGAGAAATATTAGTTTCTTTATTCACGCAAGTGCTAAATAACATAAGAATATTCGTGGTACAAAATATAAAAGTTGTATTGCCCCTCTTCATTTACTTTCATTTTAAATTAAATTCACTCCGATAATTCTTTCCGACACAATTCCTCTTTAGTACATTGGCATATTATCCTCTGTGGGTGCTCCATGGAGTACTACAGTGAAAGTACTTTGGAAATTACTCTCACGTATGTAGTCTATGGAATACTCACAAACAAAGCGAGAGTGGGATCACCTACTCCTCTCCTAGGACATCGCAATTTTAATTGGAGCACATTTTGTTTATGAATACAGATTAGTTTTGGAACACTCGAATACTCCCAAAGGAGTATTCCTTACATTATTTATGGAGTACTCGCGTTTTTGAAGGGTAATTCTGCCCTTTCTAAAATACAACATGAACTGAATAACCTATATAAATGTATAGACTGAAACTTAATATAAATAAAACGAAATTTATGATAATAACAAGGAGGAACGTTAATGAGGAGGATATAATTGCATTCAAAATAAATGCTGAAAGCATACAAAAAGTTGACAGTATAAAATATTTGGGAATCATAATTGATAACAAACTCAAGTTTGAAGAACATATAAACTACACAGTCGAGAAAGTTGCGAAAAAAATTGGGGTTATGCAGAGAACATCCAAATATATTTAAAAAAAATACAACATAATTATATATAAGTCCATTATAGAACCGCACTTTGTATACTGCCCATCTATTCTATTCATTGTCAGACAAAGAAATATATAAACTTCAAAAGATGTAAAACAGATGTATGAGATTTATTTTTAAAAAACTTAGAGATCTTCGTACAGCTGATATGCTGAGAAGTTTAAACTGGTTAAGTGTCAAGCAAAAGATTTTTTTCACGCTATGAAGTTTATATTTAATATTAAAAGTGAAAATGTACCTGAATATCTAAGTAAAAACGCAGTATTAGTTAAGCAAACACATAACATTAATACAAGGAATAAACATAATTTCAAACTGCCTTTATTCAGAACTGAAATATATCAGCAAAATATTTTTTATAAATTTTTAATACAAGTTAATAGCCTTGAATATTGTAAATTGTTAGATTTATTTTTTATAAAAAGTTTCAATGAACTGTCTATAGATATAAAAAGTTGTAATGAAATCGTAGCTTTTAAAGCAAAGCTTTACGAACATTGTAAAACCTTAGCAATAACATAGTAAATTGTAATCTAATTTAATCTATGAATTGGGCTTTTTTGCCATAATAAATAAATGAATGAATGAATGAATATTGTTCCCGTACATTTACAATATTTTAAGCGCACAATTCACTTTACTTTTGATATTTAATATATTAGTATAATCCAACTTGCACGAATTAACGAAAAAATAATGTTAAATTTCACTAATTTACTTATAAAATGTCAAAACAAATATTGCAAAAAATTTTTGTCGTATAGAAGATCCATTTTATGGATCTTCCAAAAATGTTCTGCACGCACGTGAACTGCACAAAACGCGCACGCACTTCCTATTATCTCTCTGTTTTTCTCTCTAGTCCTTTTTTAACTTTTAATTAATAAAAAACTTATCTATGTTTAGTACATATATGTGAATAGTATTTTATTTGAAGTTTTTAAATTTTGTTACACTTGGGCACTTAAGTTTTAGTTTTTAATTTGTAGGACTCACGCGTGTAGTTACTTTGCCGGCTCACTTAAAACTGAAAACTGCCGCTATCGCAACTCTGTGGCTAGGCTTCTTTTCTTTAGGTTGCTTAGCAACGAAATCCATGATGGCGTCGAGCAACGGCAGTTTCAACCAATCTCCGCGTTGCTCGACTAACAATTTTAGTGATACCAAGTGCATCTGATAAATGGTTGCATCTTGCACTTTTCCAGAGGGGGAGTTGCCAGCTACAATTTTATGCAGTGAATTACTATGGCACTACATCATCCCCCTTTAGAAAAGAAGAATTTGGTAAGATTAGTAATTAATCTTGCCACATTCTACTTTGGGCTTTAGTAATTTGTTGTAATGTTTTGAATGAACTGTGTTAACCCGGGATTCGTTCATTCAGAACAATGCAACTTTTGGAAATATAATGAAAAATTTAAGCTACCAAGAAAATTGTATATGCAAAAAAAGTTAATTTTCAGAGATTTATAATTAATAGAAATTTTGTTTGAAATGGACCGGTTTTTCCATTCTTATTGTAGGATCTACGTTAGTAAATTTATATTTACATTTTCATAAAATTTCTTTCTTTAGCCTTCATTGGCGGATTCGTAAAATATACTTGTATATTTATATCTAAAGATTATTTAGCAACTTTTATAGGAATAAGTACAGGCTCAATTTAATAAATTTTTTGTATTCTATTTTTATGTACAATTTTTTCATTCTGATTACTTCTATCACTAATCGTTATATTTGGTCCATCAATATTTTTTACAATGTAGGGACCTTGATATAGTTTTATGTTTATTTCTAGGTTCTGTTTCTACTAAAACTCTCTCATTAACTTTAATTTCTAAAGGCTTAGCCGTTTTATCATATAAATTTTTATTTCTAATTTTATGCTTATTAATCAAATTTTTTGGCATTTTATGTGATTTTTGCATTCTAAACTTAAGCTCTTTTGTGTAATTTTCTACATTATAGAGCGGATTAATTTGTTCTTTTTGCAATTCATGTGGCATTGTAGTTTTTCTGCCAAATATTAATTCAAACGGAGTAAATTTACTATCGAAAACCGAACTACTTGTAGTATAGTGTAAAAATGTAAAGTATTTTAAATATGTATCCCAATCTGAATACGTTTCATTTAGATATGCACGTAAGTATTCGTTAAAGACTCTATGATTTCTTTCAACAGTACCAACAGTTTCGTGGGGGTAAGCTGTTGAGAAATCATGATCAATCTTTAAAAGTTTTGTACATTCAGAGAATAATTCGTTTTTATATTCCGTTCCTAAATCGGATCTAATAGCTTTCATTGTACCATATGTTAATATAAAGGTCTCAAAAATAGCACAAGCAAGAGTTTTTGCTGATTTATCTGGTACAGCTACTGTTACCAGGTATTTAGAAAAGTCACAAATCATAGTAACAGCGAACTTGTTACCATATTTTGATTCCGGAAGTGGACATATTGTATCGACAATTAATATGTCAAAGGGTTTGCAGGGTGTTGGAGTCAACACAAGATTTTCCTTTGTCTTTGGTTTTATTTTATTCAAAAGGCATTAATTGCAATTTTTGACAAATTTTGCAATGTCTCTTGTCATATTTTTCCAATAGTATTTTGTTCTTAATTTGGAATAAAATCGTTTTGTACCGCAATGACCGCCTAACAAAAGGTCCTCATGATAAATTGTCATAAGTTTTTGTTTTTGCTCTGTTTCTGCTACAGTTTCTACAGGGTCTGTTAGTATTATTTGTAATGATTTTAAAATTTTAATACCGCTGATTTTAAAGTTTGTGATTGAAAATTCTTTGAAAAATATATCATTTTTTGGCCATTCTAACCACTTAATATTGTGACTGCCGGCTGCTTTTTCAAGCTTCGAAAATTACTCATCTTAATTTGTTTTTCAGTTAGCATTCACAAAATTAATTAAATTTAGTTTTTTATGTTTTAAATGCGCATAAATTTTTATATAAGAGATCTCATTATTTTTATTAAATTGTATAGTCGACTTTATTCGCGGTATATTTTTTGAAAGATTGTATTAAAATTTGTCATAAACTTGTACTTTAGGCGTTTCGCAAAAAGTATCATTAAAATTATCGTCCCTATTTTGTAATTCCATTTGTTTGGTTTGTGATCGCGTTTGGACTGCTAAAACATGCTTTGTAGATTATTTTATTTCGTCTATACTAATGCGAGAAAGAGCATCAGCCACAACGTTAGATTTTTCTTTTATATATTCAATCGTAAATTTATATTCTGACAGTCCTAATCGAATTATAGAAAGTTTAGACGAAGCGTCTTTCATGTTAAAAAGATAAACTAGTGGTATATGATCGGATTTTACTGTGAAATTTGTACCGTAAACATATGGACGAAAATGCTTTATAGCGAAATGTATTGCTGGGAGTTCTAATTCGATAATTGCTTTTTTCTGTTCTGCTTTATTAAAGGATTTTGACGCGAAACAAATTGGTAAATCGTTATCACCATGCTTTTGGCTCAGTATAGCATCACACCCACTCTTAGATGCATCTACTGTAATTATAAATTCTTTTGTAAAGTCAGGGTATTGTAGTAGTTGAGGAGACATTAATGCAAGTTTTAGTTTTTCGAAAGCGTTTTCGCATGCCTATAAGGTTTTTATTGACTGCTCTGAAACCTACGCATATACGATACGACTTTTTGCCTGTTGGATCTTTTTTCGGTACCAAAATTAAAGGACTGTTATAATTTGAAAACCTAGGTTCGATTAAATCATTCTGTAATAGGTTTTCGACTTGTTTATTTATTTCTTCGCGTTGTGTGTATGGCAAACGGCAATATTTTAATATAGACGGGACTTTTGTCAGTTAATCTAAGTTTTTGTTCGTAGAAATTATTAAGCGTCATTAAGTCGGTTTTTAATGCAAAAATATCAGAATATTTCAAACATAAATCAAGTAATGTCTTTTTAGCATAAGAAGGCATTTGTTTTGCTAAAATTGATTTAAGCTCTTTTATGCGTTTTGAATCGATAAGTGTTTCATTTATGCGATAGACATTGAAGTTTTTAATGTCCTCAGTTTGAATTTTGAAATCTTTTACATACTTGACCTCGTCGGTGATGTTGATAACTTTTATTATTGTATCAACGATACATTTTGCTGTGAAAACACCGTTACAGAGTTCATGAGAATCTACATTAACTGGACTTGTCGAATTTTTCAAACTAAAAACACGAAAATCTTCGCATCTTGGTGGAATTACAAGAGCATTTTTACCATTTCTGTCCCTTGTCCGAATGTAATTGTGTCATTAGCATAATTGATTATGCATTTGTTCGTTTTTAGAAAGTCTTCCCCTATTATACCGTCCGAAGGAATAATACAAAGTTGTCACTGACAACATGAAGAGTCAGAGGAAAAAATGTATTTGATGCGATTATACTTGTATTGACTGTTCCTAGTGTTGTTACCGTGTCTGTTGTTACGCCTGTTATATTTATTACGTTACTGTCGTCTACTATTACATCGTTTGCCAAACTGGAAATTTTTATTAATGAAATGTCTGCCTGTGAATCTACTAGAAAAGAGCATATTTTATGAGAATCGCTACAGGCGACTTCGACGAAATCAGAAAAATTTAAATTTAGACAATATATTGACTGAGAAGTATTTAGTGAATTGCTCCTGCTCCCTCAGTGTTCGCGCCTGAGGGGCTTCGGCATTTAAAGAACGAACATTGGCTGAATTTCTAGAATTTGAACCCTGATTATTGGAATTTCTGTTATTTCCGGACCGATTATTATTGTTATTGTTGGAATTGCTATTGCCTCTATTGTAATTGCGATTATTTCCTCTGTTATAATTGTTATTTCGGAATTTGTATTATTGTTATGCCTATTTGCGTTATTGTTAAATCAAAAATTACTATTGTTGTTATATCCGAAATTACTGTTGCCTCTGGAATTTCCACGGAAATTACTATATCTTATCGGACGTGACCGAAACGCTAACACTTGCCGCTCTTTAACTTCCTGTTCTCGCTCTATAATCATTTTCGCTACAACATCCTTTGAATCTTTGAAGGTTGTTGACGCAAGGATTGATTTCACCATATCTGGCCTACTATTTAATCTACAAATGCTAATGGTTTGCTCAACCGCCATCTCATGGGCTTTTGCCTGCGTCATACCTTCAATGATTAGACAGCGCTCTAACGAGCCAGAAAGCTCTTTTACCTGCTTGGAAAATTCTGAAAAATTGTTATTGGTTACTCTTAAGGCTGCAATTTTTCCCGCGACAACTTTCGAGTTGTCTGGCCTAATTTTACTACATAGCGCTTCTTTAATTTGACTGAATGATTCTATATGCGTTGGTAGGATTTCGGGAGCTTTGCCTTCGAGCTTGGATTTTAAAAATGCATTGAAAGTAGTAGTTAAAGTTTCGTTAGAGAATACTTCCATTAATTCAACTTTATTTATAAATGAGCCAAGTGCTAACGGGTCTCCACTCACTAAATCAGTTAAAGATGCAATTGAGGCTGAATCGGAATCTGAATTATTGGAATCTAAATCTTGCTCTGAGTATTTGGAATATAAATTTGGATGTGAATTTTATGAAACTACCTTCCCGTTTCTTAGGTCCATACGTCTTGAAACGAACAGACGAAATATTAAAATTTTATTGGAGCAAGATATGTGGAAATTATTTTTGAAGATTGAATAGAAATTGTATTTAAAGGAAATTGAATTTGAACGAGAGAATTTTTCGAAAATGGATTGTGCTTGATTAGAAAAGTTATGCAGAATTGAAAGACAAGTGGGATTTGAGAGCGTAAAACTGAAAGAATTTAAAAGATGTTGAATATTGTTTACGAATATATTTACTGGAATTTAAGAATTTTTAAATGTACAGAATGTGAGAAAAAAAAATTTTGAATTTGAAATGTATGGCAAAATTATAAATTTTGTTGAATTCCTACTACAACTCTGCAAACCAATCGTGCATTTCACTCAATTTCTATGTACTATGTATACTTTGTATATAAGGCTAATGTACTTTACAATAACTGAAGAGATTAGCTGTATAGACATGTTGTTGTCGCTGTTGTTGTAGCGACGGGGTTGCTCCCCGAAGGCTTTGGGGAGTGTTATCGATGTGATGGTCCTTTGCCGGATACAAATCCGGTACGCTCCGGTACCATAGCACCATTAAGGTGCTAGCCCGACCATCTCGGGAATGATTTATATGGCCACACTAAACCTTCAGGCCATTACCTCCCTCCCTACCCCCAAGTTCCATGAGGAGCTTGGGGTCGCCAGAGCCTCGTCTGTTAGTAAAACAGGATTCGCCGCGGATAGGTGAGGTTGACAATTGGGTTTGGAGAAGCTATATATTGCGCTGGCAACCTGAAAAGTTGCCCTACACAGCCCCTTGAATCTGGTATTTTAGTCGCCTCTTACGGCAGGCATACCTACCGCGGGTATATTCTGATCCCCTAACCCGCTGTATAGACATCATACCATTTTATTGTAACAGTAAGTTGAAATAAAGAGTTTAACCAGAACGGTCACGCGTTTTAATTCTGCTGCGATTAAAGAACCTTACAATTGGTTATGGGCCCAGATAGTAAAATCTGGTAAAATCTTTAATTCGGAAAAATTAAAGACTAATTAAAGACAATTTGTTGTGTTTTTCGGTTGTTTTGCTTATCCGGCGTTAAAAGCAATAATCGCGGTATAATGGCGAATGTGTTATCGAATATTGAGAAGTTAAGTAGTGACAATTATTCTACTTGGTGCATACAAATAAAAAGTTTACTAATTACGTTAGATTTGTGGTCTGCTGTAGTGGATTCTCCTCCAGAAGCAGAGGAAGCAAAAGCAGCATGGTCGATAAGTGATAGAAAAGCACTTGCAAGTGAGCTTATACACATAAAAAGCTGCGTAACAGCAAAAAGTGCTTGGGACGTTTTTAGCGGTCTTTACAAATCAGACACGGCATGTCGCAAAGTAAATTTGTTTAAAAAATTAATTCGCTTTAAATTTTCAAGTAGCGGTAAATTTTCGGTCCAACTAAAAGCATTTTGCTGTACAATAGACGATTTAAAGGAAGTTGGCATAACAATGTAAGACGATTTTTTATCCATTTTGCTCTTATGTTCGTTACCAAACGAAATGGAAAATTTTGTGGTGGCAATCGAAAGTAGGGACACATTGCCAAAGTTGGATAAACTCACAGCAAAAATAATGGAAGAAGAACAAAGACATGGCAACAAAAGTAGCGGTGGAGAAGTAGTTTTTTCAGCAAACGAAGCGCGAAGATGGTACGGAGCTGGAAGTAGCAAAAATGTAAACAGCAGCAGAGGTGGTAGCGGTGATACCGGCATTGGAAGCGGCAAAGGTGTGAGCAGTGAACTCAGCACAGGTAATGGCAGAGGCTTTGGCAGCAGTAATGATACGAAGACAAGGCAGAAAGAAAATAGAAAAACTAACGAGCCAGGCAAATACAACAACATTAAATGTTTTCGTTGTGGGCGGAAAGGGCACATACGCTCACAGTGCTCTTCTTCAGGTAACAATTCGTTGGTAGATGAAAAAGCTTGGTCATTATTTGAGAGAGATGGCGATTTCAGCGGAACTTGGAACATTGACAGCGGGGCGAAGTCGCATATGTGCAAAAATGCAAATAGTGTTGTTTCGCTTGTTCCTCTTAAGCATATAATTATTTTAGCGTCGGGTTCGTGCATTTATGCAAAAGGAAAAGGCACGGTAGAATTAAAAACAAATTTTACAACAATGAAATTGCGAGATGTTTGGTGTGTGCCTGATCTTCACTCAAATTTTTTTTCTATCAGCAAAGCAAGTGAGGGTGGTAATGTCGTGACGTTTGCACAAAATAGCGCGGTTATAAAAAATAAAAACAAAGACATTATTTTGACTGCTAGAATGGAAAGCGGAATCTATGTAGCAAATGTATTAGCTAGTAAAACTATAGAAAGCGTAAATGCTGTTAGTGGTGATGTGAGTGACTGGCATAGGCGGTTTGGCCAAATAAATGCAAATGATTTAATAAAATTAACAAAAACAAATATGGTGAATGGTTGAAATCTAAAATTTACTAAGAAAATTGACTGTTTTACATATGCAGTTTGTAAAATCCATGGCAAGCCCTACGTAAATTATGGTAAAGTTTATACGAAAGATGTCTTGGAGTTGGTGCATACAGACTTATGTGGATCGATAGGTATTAACTCGGTGGGTGGCGCATCATACTTCATGACATTTATAGACGATTATTTGCGATATACAGTGGTTTATGTTTTGAAAAATAAATCCGAAGCTTTTGAAATGCTTAAACTTTTTAATGCGATCGCGGAGAAGCAGACAGGCGGCAAAATAAAAACAATTCGACAATGGGAAAGAATTTGTTAATTCCCAGGTCAAGAATTTTCTTAATGCGCGGGGTATTCGACACCAAACTACGGTTCCGTATAGTCCTCAGAAAAACGGTGTTGCTGAAAGGGTTAACCGGACATTGGTCGAGATTGCGCGATGTATGCTAAACGCGTCTGGGTTGCCTCAATCGTTGTGGACAGAGGCGGTGAGTATGGCGGTATATATCCGGAATAGGTCACCTACGAAGATTTTGGAATCTGTAACGCCTTATGAAAGGTGGAATGGACGAAAGCCAAGCGTGTCACATTTTCGAACTTTTGGTTGCGATGCAGTGGTATTGCAAAAGGGTCCGAAGCCGCGTGGAAGTAAATTTTTGCCAAAGGGAATTAAACTAAAGTTCGTTGGTTATCATGCGTCAACAAGAGGGTATCGATTAACTAATTTGGAAACAAATCGAGTAACAGAGTAACAATTGCACGCGATGTTATATTTTTTGAGAGGTCTTTTGAGACAAATTCAAGAGATGAGGAAAACCGGGAAAAACCTTTTTTTTTGTTTTTTTTTTTTCTTTATTGATGGCGTATTTAATACAATGTTTTCTCGAAAAAAATACATTTTGTATGAGAAGATAGCTTAACATGTATGCATATTTGCTTCCTACGCTGTCAACTGCGTTAAGTACACTAGTTTACATTTAAATTATTTTAGTACATACTAACAAGTGTGTTGTGCCAACTTAAATATTATTTTAACATACTTATTTACTGTGTTTTTTTTTGTTTTTTTTTTATAAAAAACATATAAGAAAAAATTACATATATTTGTATTTTACAGGCTAAAGTTATAATCTAGTAACAAGAGGCTTTTAACTTGCCTCTTGAAATGCAAATAATTGGAACATGTTTTAACATTGTCGGGCAATTTATTAAACATTCTAGCACCATAGCTACTTATTGAATTTGTGCTTCTTTGAGTACGGAAAAAACAAGTTTTTATATATAGAGTATTTCTAAAGTTATAGCTTAGATTTCCTGCGAAATTTAAGTCAAGACTATGTTTAATCAGATTGTTTTTGATTTTGAAAACAATGAGCAATGTCTGTAGAATACTGTATTTTCTAACGTCTAACCTATTTTCATAAAGCCTGATAGTGGGAGTTATTCTAGGTAGTAACAGGATAGTTTTTTATTATTTTGTTTTGAAGTATTTGTAACTCATTTATTTTATTTTCTGCACATCTGCTCCAGATTGGGCTTAAATACGTTAAACGTGACATAAAGTACGCATCGTATAATAGCCACAATTGTTTTCTGGGTATATTATTTCTACTTCTATATATTGCGAAATTTAGCGGTATTAACTTAAGTTTCAATCTAGTTATATGCTCGTGCCAATTTGAATTCGTGTCGAACCATATTCCCAGGTATTTCAACTTGTCTACCCTCGTGATAATTTTGTTATCAAATGCGAAACCAGGAAAATCTGTAATGCTCGGTATGGGTTTGAAGTTGTTAAAAATAATGAAATGTGTTTTTTCTAAATTAATTTTTAATAAATTACAATCAAACCATTTTTTATCTCATCCAAATCTGTCCTAATGTTGGTGATTAATTCTTCTAACGTACTTGCAGAGTACATGAAGGTTCCATCATCAGCATAAAACTGGGGAACACCCTTTAGATTTAGTCTTAGTACATTATTAATATATATTATAAACAGAGTTGCCGCTAGTTTTGATCCTTGCGGTACGCCTGTTTTAATTTCCAAGGTGGATGTCGTTGTATTATTTATTTGTACCAACTGTTTTCTGTTGGTTAAAAAGGTTTCAAATATCTTCAGTTCCTTGCCTTTCAAGCCTAGTTCAGCTAACTTACGAACCATTATCTTTATATTTACTGAGTCAAAAGCTTTTGATAAATCAATTGCCAAGAGAGCCACATAATTCTTTTTATCAATATTTTCGTAGATATACTCTGTGCACGATATGCACGCTGTCATGGTGTTGGAGCATTCTACAAAGCCAAACTGGTTTTTGTCAATTATATTGTTTTGTGCTAGAAATGTTGTAAGTCGATCAAGAAGTATGCTTTCAAATATTTTATCAATGGTGTTGAGTTTCGTTATTGGCCGGTAGTTTGAACATAACTCTTTACTTCCGGCTTTATGTACAGGTACTACGGAACCTACCTTTAACTCATCAGGATACTGACCTGATCTAAAACAATCATTAATAAAATTGCAGATCGGCATAGCTAGATGATTTTTGTATTTTTTGACAAACCTTGTGGAGATACCATCCGGGCCGTTTGCAGATTTTGAATTTAAATTATCTATCGCACTATTCACTTCCAAGATATTACATTCACTTAAGGTGAATGGAGTTATAATATTATTTGCTTGATTATCCGTGTAATTAATTTCATTAGGCGTTTCAACAACTGTAGTGAAGTATTCATTAAACTGTTAGCGATATCAGTGCAATTTGTCATCGTTTTTCCCTTATATATTATCTGACTGATATCAGTCACATTTTCATTCTTTTTTCCATAGATTATTTCTTGCATAATAGACCACGTTTTGCTTCCTGAATGTATATTTTCTGTTATGCGATTACCATAGTACCACTTTTTCAAATAGTTAGTCATTTTCCGAGCTTTTATTTTCCAGGCATGGTACTCAGTTTCGAAGAACAGATTTTTTCTATATTTGGTTTTAATTTTGAAGTATTTATTTTTTTCCCTAATAATTTTTGAAAGTTCGGAGTTCATCCAAGGGTTCCTATAATCATGCCTAGGTTTTTTAACTTTTTTTGTAAAGTGATTTATTTTATTGGATAAGGAGCTATAGAAATCATTAAAAGAGGCATTTTGTATAATTTCGTCGATTACAGCACTATCTTCAAAGGCGCTATATTCGAAAACTTCAAACCAAGTAGTATTACTTTCTTTAAAAAATTTTTGGTTCTTAGCTATGTCTACATTAATTATTCTGTGATCTGAGATCGGATTATCTTCTAAGGATAAAAAATAATTATAGTTTAATTTATCATTTAGAACGTGATCTATTATGCTTCCAATAGTAATTTTCTTCCTGGAAAACATTTCTTGACTTAAACTGTTCAGGCAAACGAAACCGTTGCTGTAGACTGTAGTAAAATAATTAATAACCTCGTTATTTTTATTAAGAAGGTTTAAATTAAAATCGCCAACTACAATAGAGCTTTTATGTTGCAGCACTTCATTTTTTTTTTATCAGCGAAGGATCCTTTTTAAGCCAAAATAAACACGTAATGAGTGACGATACGGTTGAAGAAGATGAGGAATGTGACGACGAAGAAGAAAAACAAGTAGATGAAGAAAAAGAAGTAGAAGAAGAAGAAGAGGAAGATACCGAGTCGGATTATGAAGAGGTAGCGATGGCTAACAATAAGCGAAAGCGAGGTAGGCCAAAAATCATTCGAACTGGGAGTGTAGGAAGACCAAGAAAGGTTTACTGCATGGAAGCTGGTGCCGATTTGTTGAATAGTGTTGTTGACGATCCTAGAACGGTGAAAAAAGCATTAAATTCGTCAGAGGCGGAGAAATGGAAGGAAGCCATGAAGCTGGAATATGACTCGTTAATGCGTAATAGCACTTGGGACTTGGTAGACAAACCGGTCAATAAAAATATCATTGGTTGTAAATGGGTATTTACTTTAAAACGGAAGCCCGATTGTACGGTTGAAAAACACAAGGAAAGATTAGTTGCATTGGGGTGTTCACAAAAGTACAATGTTGCCTATAATGAAACATTTGCTTCAGTGGTACGTCATTCAACGATTCGTTTACTGTTGGCGTTAGCGGCAAAACACAAATTGGTTGTGAATCATGTGGACATTGTTGCAGCATACTTAAATGGGGATTTGGAAGAAACAGTTTACATGTATCAACCACCAACGTTCAAAGACGCAAAACGTCCGAATAAAGTGTGCAGGCTCAGAAAGGCTTTGTACGGTCTGAAACAAGCTGGTCGTTAGTGGAACAGGAAAGTCACAGATATATTGTCGAAAATGGGGTTCTTGAGATGTAGGTCTGACCCATCCGTTTATATTCGTCGCGATAAAAACAATATTAATATCATTGGTCTATATGTCGAAGATATGATAATAGCGAGTTCCAGTACACAAGAAATGCAGGCAGTTATCAGATCATTAAATAAGCATATTGAGGCGGTCGATCGTGGTCCAATATCTTTTTATCTTGGGATGGAAATTGAAAGAGAGGGTGATCGTGGTGACATAACCATACAACGCGTTAGAAACAAAAACCTATCAGACCTTAGTTGGTGGGCTCATTTATCTGGCTGTCATCTCTCGTCTAGATATTGCGCATATAGTTTCCAAACTGTCGCAATATAATTCGCATCCACATAAAGAGCATATGCAAGCTGCAAAATACTTGCTGAGATACCTAAAGAAAAATCCTGTCGATAAATTAACTTTTTCTGCTAATTGTAAAAATTTTTTATGTTTCACAGATGCAGACTGGGGTTGCGATATTGGCGATAGGAAATCCTTCACAGGATACCTTGTTCTAATGGCAGGCGGCGCTGTATCCTGGGAGTCGCGCAAACAGTCTGTAGTTGCCTTAAGTTCAATGGAGGCCGAATATATTGCGTTGTGTCAAGGTACTAAAGAGACGGTGTTCCTTCGTGGAATTTTAGGCGAGTTGGGCTATCATGAATATGCAGAAGGTCCTACGTCAATTTTGTGTGACAATCAAAGCGCGCAGTTCATGGTAAAAAATCCAATGGTGCAAAAGCGAAGCAAACATATCGACATTCGCTATCACTATATCCGTGAAATGTATGAATGCGGGCATATCGAAGTGGAATATGTACCAACAAATGAGAATGCAGAGGACATACTTACGAAACCATTGGGAAAGCAGAAGCATATTTATAATTGCAAATTAATGAACTTAAATATTTAAATTTGAAATTTTCATGCACAAATTTGGTTTGAAGGGGCGTTTGTTGAATTCCTAATACAACTCTGCAAACCAATCGTGGATTTCACTCAATTTCTATGTACTGTGTATACTTTGTATATAAGGCTAATATACTTTACAATAACTGAAGAGATTAGCTTTATAGACATCATACCATTTTATTGTAACAGTAAGTTGAAATAAAGAGTTTAACCAGAACGGTCACGCGTTTTAATTCTGCTGCGATTAAAGAACCTTACAAATTTAATTGAATTTAAAAGCAAAGATTATAGAATGGCAAACATTTTTGTAAGGGCTTTAAACGGACGCACCGCTTTTATCAAAATTTTCTGGTTTTATCCTCGGATGCACCGGGATTTAAAAAAAATTGGGGTTGTACGATTCTGCATAAAGGACAACAGGTATTTTAAGTATGTGGATGATAATTTTGCTATCGTTCAAACAGATTAAGTCCAAGAAACGGTGGCCGTGATTTTAATAAGCACTGTAAAAATTTAGACGTCTGCGACTCGTTTCTTGGTACTAAAAAATACCTTTTAACTACATTAAATTTGTAATTCGAAATGAAGCAAAGAATGCTAAACCGTGATATACTGTTCAACCCTCGGTTTCAAATTTGAAGTACCAGTTAATTGAAACTTGTTTGCAAAATTGCGTTGTGATCATTATTTTTATATGTATGCAATCAAATTTACTCTGTATAAATTCTATTCTGTATATATTTTATCTACTATTAATTTGCTTTATTGTCAATTTCATAAATTATTATTTACTAGCTCCTTTATGAGTACATTTTAACACATTTACAACATTTTATCTTTTGCTTACTTCTAAGTTTTTAATTGAAATTGTCAAGCGTTTAATTCAATACTGTTTAAATATTACTTTAAAATTGCTGACTGCTTATGTTGTTTATATCGTGTATTACATATGAGATTTAAGTGTTGGTATATTTGGTCTGTATAATTGTTTAATTTGTAGACTGATAAATAAATAAATAAATAAATAAATAAATAAATAAATAACGTTAAAATGTTTAAAGAACTTGAGAAGTCCTCTCAAGATAAAGTTCAAAGTGTTGCTAATTCTTTGGAAAGTGTTGCTAATCCTTTGGAAAGTGAGGCTAATCCTTTGAGTAATGAGATTTTCCAAAGTCAGTGTTTACCAGTTGAGAGTGTTCGAAGTGATAGTGATGAAAGCGTAGAAGAGTGTCTAGGTGCCCAAAGTTATTATGTAGAAGAGGGTGCAGGTAAGCCTGAAAATATTAATGATTTTCTGGCTAAGATCGCTTCAGAGGCAAAATCCCTGCGAGAAAACGGTATTGCTGTCAGTCCCAATAAAGTGTTGTTAAGATTTGATGTACGTGTGTTCATTTGCGACTCCCCAGCTGGGGCGTTTGTAAACATGGATGCCCCAGGTGTCATATAGGGGGTGACGGGGATGGGAAAGTATATTTACCCACAACGTCTGGTATACCCAGGACGGATATAAGTTTTGAGAAAAGAGATCATGTGTCTCACCACAGTCCTTAATTAAGGCCAGAGAAAACCGTTTTAGAAGATGCCGGCTTTAAAATGGTTTCTCAGTTTCCACTAGACTGTATGCATTTGGTAGATTTAGGTGTCGTAAAAAGGTGTTTAAAAAATTTGAATAGCGATGGAAATATCCGAAAGATAAATGAAAATATTAAATTTATTTCGAATTACTTTCCGTCTGAGTTCTGTCGTACTGCGAGAAGTTTAGATGAAGTTAGTCGGTGAAAAGCAAAGGAATTCAGACAGTTCCTGCTATACACAGGCATTTTTGTTTTAAAAGACTGCATTAGTAGTGAGTTGTACTTTCTTTTCCTACTACTACATACCGGCATTCGACTTCTTTCAAGTGAAAGGTCGTTTAGGTCTGGGGCTGATGTTGCCCAAGATATATTAGAGCATTTCGTCACGCAGTTCAGTGTAATGTTTGGGAAGGAAAGCGTTACTTTCAACATTCACAGTTTATTACACTTGTCAGAATGTGTCAAAAATCTTGGTCCTTTAGATTCCTTTTCTGCTTACAGGTTTGAAAATTTTATGCAATTTTTAAAAAAGATAGTAAGAAAACCAAATAAAATATTGCAACAGCTGTTTTTAAGTTTGAAAGAAAGGCAGGATGTAAGTTCATCGATTCACAAACCTTCCAAGCTAGGCTTTTTCGATATTGATTTAAAGAAAGATAAAGACTATTTTTGTTATAGCAAAAAAGTCGGCCCTATAAAGGTAGTAGAACTTATAGGGCCAGGAGAATTGGAAATAGTGCAATGTACTGTTTTTCGGAAAACGCAAAATTTTTTCTATGTACCTGTTAGCTCCTCCGATAGTTTAGGTATTGTTATTGCAAGCGAGCCAATCTTAAATTTGGTCGATTTAAAGAGAGAAGATCTTGATTACAAGTACTTCTGTATCCCTCAGGAAAGCAGATTTTTGCTTATACCCTTTCTTCACCTCCTATTCCATGAGTTTTCCAATTAAGCCACTTTTTCCTAACCCTTGTTTCATAAACTTTTAATAAAGTAACACTTTCCACACTTTCGAAAAATAAATCTTAAAAATATAATTAAAACGTGTCCTTTAGCTTTTGATTATAAAATTTTTGAAGAGTGCAGTTAGAAGAAGTGCAGTTATGGACTCTACAAATAATGGTAAGAAAATCTCTTGTACATGATTTGTACATAAATTAACTTTCAATTTTCAATCAATAAGCTGTTTGCAACCAACAGACGTTTCAACGAGGCTACATCTGAAGCCGAAGGTGCTGCCATTTTCTCAGCAGGAATGGTAGTTGATCAGGCTGAAGGACTGCTACAAGGAGATCAGGCTGAAGATATTGGACCAAGAAGACCAAATTGAAGTCAACCTGGCAGGACCAAATGGAGGTAAATTTTTTAAATTTTCATTTGGTTGTTGTAAACCCCCCTTCTAGAGTATTACCTTTCGTTTATACACAAATCATTTAGTTAAAAATCAAATATCCCCATGTTATTTTTAGGTGAAAACGAAAATCGTGATAATACACCACTTAACATTAAAATTAAAAGCTTAAATGTTCACAGGCCATCTCTTTGAATGTCCTTAACCATATATTGACTATACCAAAAGAGAAAGCTTTATATTTATTCAGCCCGCCCTAATAAATTTGCACATCGATTGCTGCCCTATCTCAGAATGAGATTGCACAGTGACCTATTTTAGACTTATTTTTTAGAGAACAGATAATTCAGATGCAAGATTTCTATATTTTTCTAATGTACAAGCAAAGAAATGATTGTCACGATAAAAGCTCCATGGCTTATCGTGCCAGAAGTTACATTTACAAGTATAGATGCACCCGTTAATACAAAGACGGGGATAATATCCAGGTGTAGCATCATAATTAAATTTAATGGCGCAAGGGCCTCTGGTTTAGCTAAAGAATTCCCACATTGCAGCAAGTCATAACTGGAAACATTCCACGATATAACGTCGCTGCACTTTCCACCAATTTTAAAGCAGAACCAGATATAATAATCACAAAGAAATTTGCTATGTAGAGCACCCCATTGCTAACAATTCACTGCACAATTTATTTATATTGCATTATAACAAAAGTGGTTCTCTTTTTTTGGGCTTGAGAACTGTCTCATATCGAGTTTGATATGGGTTAGAGTTATTTAATTACTCCATACACCAAATTAATCACTAGTAAAATTTTATTTATTCATAAATGTCACTTAAACTTGCACGAATATTTTAGCCAAAGGTAGATATGTGCAAAAAATCAGCTTGATCAGCTGACTTCTATCGTTTTCAATGCTCCAACAAGAAAGCTATTGGTTAGATAGCTGTGATGTATATTACATATTGGGGCATATTCATAGACGGAATTTCGTTGGTACATAAAGTTGGTTGAAGCTTATTTGAGAGATAGCTAAAAGAAAATTATGTAAAAAAGCTGTAACTAACTTTTAGTTCTTAACTAAGTTTGCCTATGAATACGCCCCATTGTTTTGTATAAGTATTAAACGTATATTATTCTTTTTATAGATGTGCTGAGAGTTTTGATGGAGATTATTTATAAGATGGATCAAATTGAACAGAATGTAAGAAGTAGGGTAATAGGAGACGGAGGAATAATATTATTAAAATTCACAATGATTTTGTATTTAAGTAGATATTTGTATTTTAAAATATTCATGCAAAGTACTTTTTGTATTCTTTAAACTTAGCAACGTACACTCAGCTATAATCAAAGCGTACTTAGGAAAATGGTGGAGGAAATAAAGCAAGATGTAAGTATTGTTTTTACTTAAATAATTTTACTTTTCGCTTCAATTGTTCTCTAATGGCTTAGGCTTTTTTGTATATATACTAATCTTTGCTATGCAAAATATTAGTTTCATTCGCATAACGATAGATTACTTACTTCTTACTTAATTGGTGCTTAACCGTCTAACGGTTATGGCCGTCCAACAACGATAGATATCTTCCGTTCTCCATACAAAAATTTGCGATCCTCAACCATTTTTGTATGGAGAATGGGAAAAATCTCCCCGGGAAAAAGATTGAGAATTGGGCTGATAACGAAAAAAGGTACCGACCATATCTCAACCAAACTACCTTGTTGCTAAAGCTCACATCTGAGTATATAATGTTTTGTAACACCAATTTTCAACTCGTTTCTTGTTAACATATATAATTTAAAAATAAACCTTCATTTTAAACAGGCGGTACCGAAGAGTGAAGTTTTGGCGCAACAGCACTTAATGCGAGAGTGCAAGGTGATGCTGAAGAAGGTGGAAAGCTCTGTGTGCAAAATTACTGGGGAAGTCAGAGACAAGTACATGGATGAAGTTGACAGCGCATTGCCTCTCCAGAAAGTATTAGAGGTTCTAAGGGTGGAACAAAGATTGAAGGTAGAGGAGTATGCTGTAGCAATGGTAATTTGACGCAAAAAGTTCTCTTTTACCATAATTTAATTTCGCTTTCATTCATTTCGCTTGATTTCAGCCACCACAGGATGGCACAAAGGAAATTCGAAAAAAGCAAACATTAGTTACTGCACAGACAAGCCTTCCAGCGCAATGAATTTTTTCCTCTTTTCTTTTTCATTTAAGTTGTAGCTTTTGCTCATAGCAAAGTCTTTGTGATTGAACTGTCTTCGACATTCTTCCATTGTGTCATGGCTCCATGCCAAACGCTCGCTTTCGCGGTCGGTTGGGTTGATCACTGCAGTTAATCGCTGCATAATTCTTAATGCTCCCCGGTATTGCGAGAGGGTCTCCTAAACTCCCCGTATCGCTTCCGTCCCAGCATTAGTTCTGTTGGCATACCGCTCCTTTACCGAGCGCAATGACTACACACTATCATGTTGTTGTAGCGATACTTCCCGAAGGGTTTTGAGATTGTAATCGATATTGATGGTCCGGATATAGACCCGGTACGTTCCGGGACAAGTACCAATGAATACGATTTGGGTATTTAGTCGCCTCCATCAAAGTTTCCCATTTTCTCTGTGAATGTGAATATATTTAACACAGGGAATAGGGATTTCGTGTTGGGTATTGTGATTATAGGGATTTTGATTTTGGTGATAAAGAGGGTAACTTCAACTCATTTGGAGGTACGTATTTGGAGCTAGTGTAAATGTAGTATTAAAATCATCGTCATAACGTCGGTTTATAACTTTTCATTCTGTCTTTAAAATAGCTTTGCTTACGCCTCACATGTTCCCGTCCATATGCGCATTCATACCGGTGAAAGACCATACAAGTGCAAGTACTGCGAAAGGAATTTTGTGCAAAAAGGTGACCTACATAGGCATTTACGTATACATCTGGGCGTAAATGTTAATAGATGCAAGTTTTGTCCCTTGGCTTTTCCTTTAGCATCGGAGTTGCGATTACACTTAACGTCTCATAAAAACGAAGATCCGGAGACTCGTGAACGAAATATGAGAGCTTTAAAGGAAGAAGAGACTAAGTTAAAGCAGCAACCATTGGAGGGAAAATCTGGAGGGTAAGAAAATAACGTGGCACTAACAGAATATTTGATCACCTTAATGTAGTGGTATTCAAGAAGTTTCAAATATGACCTTTTGCGGGCGTATTATTAGATATCGGTCAAAAATACAGTAAAGAATTTTATAATGTATTATTTTCCCTTCCAAAAATACCAAATATTTATATATGCTGGATAACTACTTGCTGTGCGATATACCGGCACGAGTTATAGATAAATCAATTTTTAGTCAAGTGCATAAGATTTTTCTTAGAATATTTGTCGTTTTGGTGCAAAACTATTGTGTGAAAGATTTATAATTTTTTGTAGCTCGAAGCAGAGTATAAGAAATGCTATCACTTTTTATACTACGCCTCTGCTCTATGCTCTGTTTATGTTCAGAGCCGGAGCATAAGCCAAAAAAAAAAACAAACTTCCGGAGTAATGTAGCATGTTCTATTACTGCCAGAAACATATTGTGGCGAATATTAGCATCACTATGCTATGCACTATGTTAGTAAATAATCACAACAAAAAAAACATTAAAGCAAGCCTTATTAGCCGTGTTTTTTTTTTACACGCATATACGTTTCGTTTGCGCGCGAAAAAAACGCCTATCCTCGCTTAGATGATGCTTAGGAGACCCATCTAGTGGCAGTGGTTAAATAACTAGCTACAGCACAGTATTTCTGTGAATAAGTTGTGATAAATAGTGGACGCGCATAGAATACATAGAATTAGGGCAGAGGGTGAAACATAGACACATATTTCAGTTACATCTGAGTACTTAAAGTTTGTCGCTTAGCAGTCCATATAAAGTTTAAGTGTAAACGTAAATAGATGTGAAAAAAACACAGCTATTATTTTTACACATTCTCTTATGAGTGTTGTTATTTTCGGCGCGACAGAGCAGCACGACAATCAATCACAAAAGCCGTTGTACTGTTTGCTGTAATTTATATTGGTGGCTGCCGCTTTCAATATCATCAAGAAGCCAATGCTTTCGGCAAGCTTTGCTTTATTGTCGTTGTAGTCTGTAGAGGCCGTGTTGATTGTAAGCAGCCCTACACTTGTGTACATGAACACATCAATCATCATTTACACACATCCACAGAAGGCAACGAAGTATATCTCACAGACACATATGTAGTCATCAGATAAGAGCAGAAGTTGATACTCACACATACACACGAATATGGCTAGTAGAAAAGCATAAACTACAAATATACATGTATATAACTGGTAACCAAGCATTAGATGTAACTGTTCTCGAACACATTTTCGCGACCGTAGTAGAAATGGGTGAACGAGAAAACCGAGAGTATAAAAGCAGCTCAGGTTTTCTTGTTTAAATTAAGGTTTTTATTTCGGTCTAGAATTGTTTTCGTTTTCGACCTACTATTACGCAAATGAGGAATGTCCAAATTTATTTATACTCATATTACTTAATAATCTTTGCTTCTCGCAACTCTTCAATAATTGATATAATCTCGTTTTGATGGTTGTTATGACAAGCACTTGTTGAAGATATAAGCAATCTCAATCTATCCACCAACTCATTCGGATTATCCCAATATTGATAAATATTTTTACGGCAATCAATTGATTTCAGTAAACCTCTACCCCTTATGAACGAGTGTGGATCATAGCTGAATAATTTCCTGATAATATGTAGATATTTATACGATTTTGTTCCCTTAATTTGACTATCTGGGTAATAGTTACGCTTGTGAGCATTTGTATCTAAAAAAATCTGCCAATGAGTGTGCAAATCATCCTTTTTATAATGTTGTGGTTTTCTATGAAATATTAATTCGAACAGACCTTGTGTCATTTTCCATTTATCTCTACCAATCTGTAAAACATTTTTAGAACTAATTTTTAATGGTTTGAATCCAAATCGCCATTGTCCATTTGAATCTCTACTCAGACCATACAATGTATCAAGCATTTTAATATCTTTAAGGAAATTTATATTGTGTATTTGGGGGGGGGGGGGGGGGGGGGGTGAGTAAGCTTAACCCGTTTATAATCTTCATTTAGTTATGGTTTAGGTTTATGTCTTTCCCGCATATTAGGATCTTCGATTCTTCTCAAAATATCATGTTCAGTTAGAGAAGTATTATCATTTAAAGTTTCAGCTTGATTTTGACTTTCTACAGCCTTGTTTAGTAATTCCTCATCATTTAGTTTACTGAGAATATGCGAAGCTGGTCGTTCGCAATTATTCATATAATTTATTTTTTCTTTAACGCCAATAACATTATCTAATCTTTGGGTTTTATCAAAACATTGCTCATTAATGACATCACCAGATTTTCGCTTTTCTTTTATCAATATTTGATTTAGTTTTCATTACATTGTACAGCTCTTATTCATCATAATGAGGTTTTCTTGGAATATGCGAAGCTGGCCTTTCACCGTCATTCATAAAATTTATTTTTCGTCTCACGCTAACAAAATTATCTGGTTTTTGTTTTTTATAAAAACATTGCTCATCAATAATATCAATAGGCTTTCGCTTCTTTCGTTTCTTCATCGCTTGCCTCTCAACATTTTCTTTCCGAGAACTATCTGTAGAATGTTCTAAATATGTGTCGTTCGAATAAATGTTTGTTTTACTATCAAGATCATTATCATTCACATAATTTTGGAAATGTATCAATTTCCATGTCTTTACTTTCTTTTACACTGTCCGCCTGCCAAATAATCATCATCATCACCATTATAATTAGTAACATTGTTTTTATTACTAGAGTTTTTAAAATTATCAACCCGCCAAATTTCATCATCATCATCGTCATCATCACCATTATAATTAGTAACATTATTTTTATTACTAGAGTTTTTCAAATTATCAACTAATTCATTTAATGGTTTTGAAATGGGCTTAAATGTCTCCTTCAACAAGTTGATTCTATCCAATTCTCCCAATTTCATTCTTTTAAGTTTTTCTTTTAATACCTTCCTGGTCTTAACAAGATTTGCTAATACAGTCATATGATGATTTGACATTTTTTAATGAGCGATCGAAAAAAAAATCTGTTGCCTATCAGCTGTGTATCTGATAAGAATCTGATAAATCTGAGGAATCAGTAACCAGTTTGATTTAAGCACGCTATCAGTTGTGAAGTGACGTATAATTGTGAAGTACTCCCAAAGTTATCTAAATAAGACCAGTTTGAAATACTGAATATTGGAGTTATTTATTCGACAGTTTAATGATTCGAACTTTAGCAGAAATGCCCAGAATTCGTTACAATTGGTGTCAGAAGAGGAATTGTTGAATAAATTCCAGACGACAACAAGGACATGGCCAAGTTGAGTACTTGAAAATTCAGCAACTGAAAAAGTAGTTGGAAGTCCGTGGATTGAATATTACTGGCAATAAATCCGAGCTACAAGCAAGAATAAGGGAAGCTATGGAATTGGAAGGAATCAATGTTGAAGAGTACGTCTTTCATCCTGATAGCGACGAGACGACAACAAAAATGGAAGGAAAAACGAAACACCTCAGACAGTGACGAACACAGACTTGAAATTGATATTGGCTGCAATACCTGCACAAACATCGACAATGGTATCACAACTGGAATCGCAGGAGACACTCATAAAATCGAAGATTAAAGCACAAGAAACGCGTATTTCAGAAATGTCGACACAGATTACATCCAAGATGGAATTCCAGGAGACACGCATAACATCAAAGATGGAAGCGCAAGAGGAGCGCTTATCACTTCCCCAGGCAGTCGGTTCTATGTACCGGAGCGACTCGGGATTTTAACCGACCAAGGAGTCAATTTATTGTTTACTTTTTAGTTAATTTTATTAACCAATAATAAAAGCTTATTTTTAAAAAAGTTTTTTTTTTCTTTAATTTTATTTTTTACTTTTTAGTTCGTTTTATTAACAAGTAATAGAAGCTTGTTCTTAGAAAAGCCTTTTTCTTAAATTTAATTTAAATATGCATTTTTTTAAATTTTTAGTAGGGTAAAATTTTGTTTAAATTAGTTATGTAACCTTTACTTAGTTATTTGTAACGTTTCTCATCCTATCCATTTGTTTTAATGCATCAACTTACTTTTTAGTTAATTTTATTAACCAATAATAAAAGCTTATTTTTAAAAAAGTTTTTTTTCTTTAATTTTATTTCTTTCTTTAATTTTATTATATCATAATCCGAATATATTGGGGCATATTCATAATCGAAATAAAATGTGACTAAGTTAGTTGAAGCATTTTTGACAGAGAGCACATATAAAATTGTGTCAAACAGTGTTAAATAACTTAACTTTGCCTATGCCGCGTTCTGTTTACAACTACTTATTGCAGATCTCTCATCTGTGGGTTAAATCTGTTTTAAAATAAAATTCCTACTTTCGCTTAGCTAAAATTCCATCGCCAAAAATCTGTAAAACAAAATCAAGTGCGCAGAAAAGTATGCAACACTTACCGATAACAGCCTAACGGCGTTAGCGTTCGTTGTATCACAGAATTTTTACACTTTGAAAATGACGGCTGTTGTTTGCAAGGTTGCATTCCTTTGAGTCTTCGTTTTCACCATCTGGATTAACAAAGTCATGAGCCTGGACATTCGTGCAATTTTAGTGATGTAAATTGCATGGCGCCAGCGCCAATGCGGTGCCAGTTCAATGGTAGCTCATTGACGAAATGACTCCAATCGAATTTTTGACGCTACTTAGTAGTGAGTGCGTAGTACATTTCACTTGCACTATTGAGTGAAACGAATTTTGTTTGTCAGGCACGAGTTTGGTGTTATTGGCGCTACTGACAATGATGACACTGAGCTGATGGCGGTAGCGCTGGTAGTTCAGGTTTTGAATCAGAGAAAGAATTGATGACCCGTGCAAATTATTATGGCTTTGGCCGTGTAAATTATTATGTTGTATTTGCACCAAATAAATGCTGCGGACATAACAACCGGAGTCATTTTTGAGTTGTATATTTTAAATTTAATGCAAATCAATATGGGTGTGTTTGAGCGGCCAAATAATAACAGTAGTATTGCTAAAGTGCTGCTAAGTTGATGGAATGTCGCTCATTTCAGTGTAACCCCATTTAATTTGTTGCGTCCCTCCCACAAATTGTCATCCTCCCAGCAGATCCTTGCAGCGGCACTGCTCCATATTCTCTTGCTCCGGGAAGGTATCGAATCTAATCCGTGTCCTATTCTTGACCCCGGTCCTGAGAAATGGTTTTGCTGCGTCTGCCGGAAAAGAATCCTTTTAGGACGGTCACACTCTTGTCAGTGTGTCACGTGCAAGGGATGGTTGCACCGGACAGGCTGCTCTGGGCTAGATCCCAAAACCCGACGTCCTCGTAACTTTTATAAATCGTTTTTGGCTCCTTGCTGTCCCCGCCCAAGCGGGTCCCGTAGTCTACGCCTTAGTGCCCCCACTACCTTCCAGCAGCCCCGCTGCTCAGCAAGCCACAACAAGTACCCGCTGCTGCTCGCGCCCAAAGGCGCCACCAACTCATACGACTGCTATACAAAGATTAAAAAGAATAGTTGGACAGATGGGATCGTCATGATATTTATGAAGAATTTCTTTACATTTTTGTCGACATTTGTCACATGCATAACTTCTGGGGTTAATGAAAATATTAGATCTTTTAGAACTTGGGTACCTATTTTATTTTTAAATGTGCTTACTCGAGTATTCATTATTTTTGACCAATTTGTCTCCTCTCTTTTTCTCTTACAAGTCTTAGATTGCCGGCATTTTTCAGCCTGGTTGAATATTGTCCTAAGTCAATAACTTCGTCAACAATCCGGTTGCTTGTATTATGCTACAAATTTTCTATCCTTTTGGATGAAAACGAGCGTGACATGTCTAATTGCAAATTTATTTATTTATTAAGCGCTATATTTATAATAAGGTTCTCTTTGTGACTTTTTATTTTCTTTTCTGGCTGGTTTTTTAGTTTCCGATCTTGTGGTAACTTTAGGTATTTTGCATATTTCCACTTACGTAAGGTTTTTATTCAAGCATTATGTTGCGAAAAGTTATTATTTATTTGTTTGTGGTATAAATCTTCTACCTTGACAGCCTTCATAGATGTTATTTTGATTAACTTCTATGGAAACTACTACTGTGAATTAGCAAATTCTTGAACTTAGACAGTGCTAATGAAGCTGTCTTAATAAATTCTTCTATTGAGTGAGGCATTTTGCAGTGATTCATTTGTAATTGTTTACTGGTCTTATCGAAATTGGGTTGAGTTTAGATGGTTTAGGGTGCTAAATTTGAATATTATATCAATAGCACGATTACGCAGGTTAAAACTGCTAGTCAAACATCTGAAATGTTTGTGTTAATTTTTTGCTCTGGTACAGCTGGTGGTTCATATTTTAATATTCTATTATCTGATGGTTCAGAGTTTCCTTTTCCTACCTCGTAACCAGCTATGGGGTTAATTTTTGTCCACGAAGACATTTTAAAGAGATGATGTGATTGAAAGAGAAAATTAAAGAGAAAATAAAAATTTATTTCTATTTCTTTGGGGGTAGAAAATGCTAATTTATGCTTATTTTTTTTTGTTTTTACGTTTATTATATTAAGCATTCCATTTTACTTTTATTATTATTTTATTCTTATTTACTTAGCATTATAAAAGTTATTATTTAAAAGGTTTATTTCTAAAAATGTTTGTTTTAAGGAAAAATTTGTTTAATTTAACATTTTGGACATTTCTAATTTTTCTTACAAAATTTTCTGAAAATTCTTTCAAATGATGAATAGTTAAATACAGTTTATTTTTTCCTGTTTAATTATTAAAAATTAATTCCTATGCTATTTTCTTTTTTTTTCATTTTGTTTTCTATGCCATTTTGGGCTTAAAAAAAATTTTCTATTTTGGAAAAACATCAGTAAACATTTCAAAAAAAAATTTTTTTCACATTTAAGGAGTTGTATGAAAACGACCTAAGCACTTGACTTTGGTTTTCTATGTCCTCCTCTGCACATAATTTAGAGGGGTAAAAAAATTTATATTTATTTTACAGCAAAAATATAAAATTTTTGCTTGTCAATAGGCAGCCGTTAGGTTGCCCGAATATTTTCTTACTTAAAAATAATGTCTAAATTGTCAAACTGACTTCAGAATTAAGCTTATTATACTTATTATAATTATACGGCAGCATAATGCCAGTCCTGTTGTTTATTCCACCCTTTTTATGCTCTGACCGACTTCAACAATTTCTTCCCAATTGTTTACCGCCTTATCATCGTTGGACATTTCTGGCTGGCTGTAGACTTGTGTTTATTTGAAGTGTGTTGGAATTCGAAAGGTACTAAAGTGGGCGCCAGTGCATCTAATGGTAGCATATTTGTTTTTCAACTGCCGCAATTTTCATGTAATCTTCATCGTTGGAGCCCAAATTTAATTCATCAAAAACATCATTGCAAAAGCGAAATTTGTGTTTGCTCCGAATGTGGTTCCTTTGTTTCTTCTTCCAGTTTATTGACAAAAAATTTAACCGCGATAAAAATTAGATTCGGAAAAACACGTCCTATACCTTTTCTTTTTCGCTTCTTTTACAAGGCTCAGGCTGTAATCAGCCAGTATAATCCTTACCAATGAATTAGGCTAAATAATCAGCCAGTATAATCAAGGCAGGATCGCAATATAAAGGGCGTATCCTTGCCAGTATTGAAATTAGGCTGACAAATCAGCCAGCAGTATCAAAGGCAGGATCGCCATATAAAAAGAATAGTCGGTTTTGTGAGGTGTAAGTGCGAATGAGCGAATGCATATTTATTCAAATATTGTTAGCTTATTTATACTAAATTATTCTAAACATATTCTTACATACATATTTACTTTAAGCATACATACTTACACACCTACATATAACTCGACACAAATATGTACCTACACATTTGTGTTGAGCTGTGACGTCTGTGGGAAACGCAATGTCAGCAAATTTGCCTGAATGCAAATTTGGTTTAGTCGTGCGTTATACACACACCTGTATTAAATCGTGTAAATTGCTCTGTCAGCAACAATTAGAAAATGCCCCTTTTGTGTTGAGGAAAATTTAGATTCTTTTTGTTACAGGGTAGTATATTAACTGGTTTACTTATTTGGCATTAAAATTGTTGGCTGTTTACACTACACACTACACTACACTAAAGCCGAGCATCAGCCCCTGCCCCCGTCTTCTCTCCCATCTTTTCCGACAGCAATCGTGTAGGTCAGGGAAACAGACTCTTAGTCCCTACTTCCTTTTGCACCGTTTGCCAGCACAGAATATATATGTTTGCGACCTCCGCCCAATGCAGCTCCTGCCTTGGGCGGTGCCACTTTCCTAGATGTTCTGGTCTCCGCGACGGCAACCCCCCGACGGGTTTCATTGCGCCATGTTGCCAGGTCGCAAACCCAAATCTACCGGGCACCCCAATGCTTGCCCAAGGACGCCCAGTCCCAGGGCCACAACAGCAGTTGCGTCCTGGCCTTCCTCAACCCAGGCGTAGTCACCCGCCACTTACTCCCAGAGTGGCGACGTCTCCCCCTATGCACTTCAGAATTCTGCAGTTAAACTGTAATGGATTAACTGGGAAGATCACGGAGATAGTCGATTTCATGAAGCGGCACAACATCCGCATTGCTGCGATTCAAGAGACTACACTCACAGCAAGATCTGCTCTGCAGACCTGTTCTGGGTATACTCTCCACAGAAAAGATCGCGAGAGCGGAAATGGAGGCGGTCTCGCGTTTATCATACACCACTCTGTGCAATATCATATATTTGATCCCGACATCGGCCGCAGGGACAGCGGCTTAGAACGTCAAGGCTTATCTGTCCGGTCAGGCGATGCAAACCTAGAAATCATCAACATCTACATCCCTCCTGCCACCTGTTGCCTCAGTGGATACCGCCCTAATATCAGCGCCTTACTCACTGGGAATAATCGCATTATCTTAAGCGATTTCAATGCCCATCACGATCTATGGCATTCAAACTTGCAGGCAGACAGTAGGGGTGAGATGTTGATGGATCAAATAGAAGAAACGACGTTCTGCACAATGAACGGAGACGCCCCCACACGTATGGTAGGAAGCTGTCACAGTTCGCACCAACGCATCAGATTGCTTGTGGATGAACACAAGCGGGCGAAATGGGAGGAGCACCTAAGCGGTTGTAACCTCTCTGCCGGTGTAGGTAAACTTTGGTCCACCGTAAAGTCCCTATCGAATCCGTCTAAGCACAATGACAAAATTTCCATCGCCTTTGGCGACAAAGTGCTGTCGGATGCGAAAAAATGCGCGAGCGATTTCTGCCGACAATATATAATGCATTCTACGGTGGAAAAAGATAGACGGAGGGCCAACAGACGCGCACATAAACATAAATTCAGCGCATCTCCAATTACCATCACCGCCAAAGAGGTTGAGGACGCCATCGGTCATGCTAAACCATCCAAAGCAGGGGGCCAGACGGCATAGCAATGCCTATGCTTAAAAGCCTAGGGAAAGAGGGTTTCAAATATTTAGCACATGTCTTCAATCTGTCTCTTTCCACCTTTGTCATTCCCGAAAAACGGAAAATGGCAAAGGTGGTCCCGCTACTAAAGCCTGGGAAACCAGCTAACATAGGAGAGTCATATCGCCCGATATCTCTCCTATCGCCAGTAGCCAAGACGCTTGGAGCTATTTTGCTCCCCTACTTCAAAGCAAATTTGCAGCTAGCCTGTCACCAGCATGGCTTTAGAAAACTCCATAGCACCGCCACCGCGCTAAATGCCATTAGCATCCAGATAAATTGCGGTTTAAATCAAAACCCCCACCATAGAACAGTATTCGTTGCGCTAGACCTATCAAAAGCTTATGATATGGTCAACCATGGCACGTTACTGCAAGACCTGGAAGGGTCTACCCTTCCCCCATGTCTTAAAAGGTGGACCGCAAATTATCTGGCTGGTCGGCAGGCATCGGTGCAATTTAGAAACGAAACATCAAAACCAAGAAGAATTAAACAAGGGGCGCCACAGGGTGGTGTCCTATCCCCACTTTTGTTTAACTTCTACATATCAAAGCTACCTTCGCCACCAGAAGGAGTTACTATCGTTTCCTACGCCGATGACTGCACAATAATGGCCACAGGCCCAGACCCACAGATCGATGAGCTTTGCAACAGAATAAACAGCTACCTCCCTGATCTCTCCAGTTTTTTCGCCTAGCGAAACCTGGAATTATCACCGACTAAATCCTCCGCGACTTTATTTATAACATGGGCGTCCCAAATGTCGACCATTTTGAACATCCACGTCGATGGCACTACGCTACCGACTGTCCTACACCCCAGAACCTTGGGTGTGACGTTTGATCAGGATCTACATTTTGGTGAGCATGCAGCTGCAATTGTACCGAAAATCCAGAGCCGTAATAAAATCTTCAAATCTCTTGCTGGCAGTACTTGGGGTAAATATAAAGAAACGCTCATTACCACTTACAAAGCAATTGGCCAGCCGTTTAGATGCTACGCGTCACCCATATGGTCGCCAAGCCTAAAAACTACCCACTGGAAGAAGCTACAGGCCTGCCAAAATACTGCTCTCAGAATCGCCACGGGCTGCCTTCTTATGTCCCCAGAACACCATCTACATAATGAGGCGAGAATACACCCCATCAGAGAGAGAAATGAGATGCTAACCAAACAGTTCCTGTTGAATACCCAGAAACCTGGAAATCCCAACAGACATCTGATTGGTGAGCCAACACCGCCCAGAGGCTTTAGGAGTCATCTCCGCAAGCATTATGAGGAAATACGGCACCTGAGAACTCAGCAACACAAACAGGCGTCGGACCTTTATGCCAGGAATTGCCGGTGAATCCAGTACTCAAAGGACAGTACCCAAAACTTGCGGAAGAGGAACGCATACTCCCCAGGGAAACGCGTGTCACTCTAGCTCAACTTAGATCTGGATACTGTAACAGGTTAAACTCTTACCTATCCAGAATCAACCCCGACATACAAAATGTATGCCCCGCTTGCAATGTGTCCCCACATGATGGTTGGTGTCTCTTTAATTGTAATGTGGAACCAACGCCTCTAACACCCCTCTCAATATGGTCCACCCCTGTTGAAACTGCAAGTTTCCCTGGACTCCCGTTAGAGGACGTTGATGACAATTTGTGATCGGTCGCACCTATTGGATGGGGCGAAGCACTGCTACAACAATAACAACAACAGGAGCGCTTATCATTGTAGGTGGCACAAATGTCTTCGCAGTTGGAAGCACAGGAAGCAAGGTAACATCAAAGCTGGAAGCACAGAATACACAAATTGTACAGCTCGAGGACAAAGTTGATGCCGGGATAGAAGCTTTGAGGGGTCGTATACAGGAGTTGCAACTTAATCGACCGGCTGCTTCAGCGAGTAATATGAAGGCAATAACTCAATCTCTTGACGGTTCTGTACCTTTCCAGGTCTTTAAGCTACAGTTTGAGAAGATCGCGACAGTGAACAACTGGAATGCTGAAGATAAAGTTGCTGCACTGTTCGTGGCATTCAAAGGGCCTGCAGCTGAAATCTTACAGACTATTCCAGAGTACGAACGCAACAGTCATGAAGCATTGAGGGCCGCTGTCGAGAGACGTTACGGAAGCGAGCATAGGAAACAGATATACCAAATTGAGTTGCAAAACCGATACCAAAAAGCGAATGAGACTTTGTAGGAGTTTGCGTCGGATGTCGAAAGGCTGGCCCATCTAGCAAATGCAGAGGCACCCGTGGAATACACCGAGATGGTAAAAATCCAGAGCTTTATAAATGGCATACGGGACTTGGAAACGAAGCGAGCTACATACACAAACCCAAAGCCAACATTTGCTGAAACGGTATCCCATGCACTGGCTCAGGAAACAGCTTCACTTTTGAGTAAGCGCGCATACAAAGCTCATCGTGTGGAAGTGGAAAGGCCAGACTGGGGGACACAATTTTGGAAGCACTGAAGGAATCACAACAGAAAAATGCCGGAGTTATGAAATGTGGCATCTCAACTGGAATCCCAGAAGACATATATGGCATCCCAACTGGAATCACAGGAGACAAGCATAACATCCAAGATGGAAACACAGGAAGCACGCATTTCAGAAATGTCGTCGCTAATGTCATCTCAACTGGAAGACCAAAAGACATGGCATCCAAGTGGGAAGCACAGGAGGAACGCTTATCATTGCAGGTGGCACAAATGTCTTCGCAGTTAGAAGCACATGAAGCAAGAGTATCATCAAAACTGGAAGCGCAGGATGCAAAAAAGGCTAAATTTGAGGCAGAAGTCGATGATTTAAAAGGTCGTATGGAGCAGTTACAACTAAATCGCCCAGCTGTTCCAGCGAACAACCCGAAGGTAAAAACTCCATCTTTTGAGGGCTCTGTTCCTTTCAGGTATTTAAGATACAGTTTGAGAAGACCGCAGCAGTGAACAACTGGAATGCTGAAGATAAAGTTGCAGCTCTATTCATAGCATTGAAGGGGCCAGCGCCGAAATCCTACAGACTAATAATAACCTCTGAAGAGTTTCTACCAATAGAACATTTTTTTTTGTGGTACAGATGAAGGAAAACGGGGAATGTAACTTAGAGCAATAGAATTAGTCTGAATCGCTGTAGGACGATGCCATGAAAATGTATAATTTTATCGAAAAATTCGGAATTTGGAAGCTCCAACTGAATCACCGATAGCCCTATGTACTTTGATGTATTTGGATTGAAATGATTTAAACTCTAATATCTATAGTACCGACATACATAAAATGTCCACAATTTACTTTATTTGGCCAATTCACATGTGTTCATTTACAAAATCCATTTTACAAAAATAGCAAAATAAGTAGGGCATGTGAAGTTTTAGCAAAATTCGACTATATTGTGGCGAATATTAGCAGTTTTATACATCACGATGCTGTTACTAAATAAATGCACAACAACAACAAAGCAAGCAGCCACACTTATGTACATGTACACAGGGTGGCCACAAGAAATCAATTTTAGATTTTCCGCCGGAGCACCCCCATAAAATATGCCAAAGGTCAAAGTTAGGAAAAACGGCGATTTTTCAGAAAAAATTTTTTGTGTTTCGTCAGTAAAAGTGAAACCATTTATGCCAGGAACTTGACTCGTACACCATTCGATAGGTAATTTTATTTGTATTGATTTTAATATTTTTATAAAACGGTTATTTTTAGCAGTATTTGGCATTTATCAGATCAGGTCATAGTGGATATCCCTAATTTTTAATTTCCATGCAAACGTCTATGGACATTACAATATTCAATGGTATACGAGTCAAGTTCCTGGCATAAATGGTTTCACTTTTACTGACGAAACACTAAAATTTTTTCTGAAAAATCGCCGTTTTTCCTAACTTTGACCTCAATGAGGCACCTTTTAACATTATCGGATTGGCCTCAAACTTTGCAATAACCATTTTCTGATCTATTAGCATATTTTAGGAGGGTGTCCCGAAAGATAGAACAAAAATTAAAGCAAGCAGTCACCCTTATGTACATGTACACACCCAGCCAGCATTTTTTGAAAATTTTGATCAACAAATATTTAAATATCATACCTCAAGATGATTAAAAACGTTCAAATTTAAAAGCATTTTCGGTTTGAAAATTAACGTATCGTCGGGAAAAATGTACCCTAAATGTGATTATTCTTGAATAATCATTTATGATTCCTATTTCGAAACGTTTTTTATTCATATTTGATATCGTTGTAAAATTGAGCTTTAATTGTTTTATAGTAGTAATATTTGACTGCTTTTCAGTCATTTTCTGATCATATTCATGAACATATTTCAATCGTTTTGGTTGAGATTTTTGAATAAATTTTGAATGCGATTATCATGCATTTATTCTTCACATATATGTAATACTCCTATATGGCTACAAAAGGCTAGGTACGTTCCCAAACATCAGAGTGCCGATATATTGCTGTTTAAACGTTTTTGTCTTTGTATTCAATAACCGAATGTACCTAAACTAAAATTCTTTCTTGTCACACTTATGCTGCTACAATCACAAACATTTTATAGGCTGTCTCCCATACAGCATTTGGATGATAAATTTTTGAACTTTCCTTCATATCAATACAATTTGACTACTCCTTGCGAATAAATACTGAGTTTTCATACAGTTGAACAAAATAAATAATAAAATAAGATTACTTTTAATGATCAAAAACTGAAAATCATTTTTCGATCACTTTTTGAAATAATTTTCGAATAACTTTGATGAATAAATTTTAAGATTTTATAAAAATGAACATAGAGAATAATAAAACTTGTTTGCTTTTGATGATCAATAACTGAGAACAATTTTTTAATCACAATTTGGAATCATTTTTGAATTTAATTTCTTTAACTTCGGTGATCAAAAATTTAAAATCATTTTTCAATCAACTTTCTTAATATTTGCAGACTACCTTTCTTGAATAAATGATGAATTTTTTACTTGTTAAAACTATACTTCTCATTGAAAATTTAATTTTTCTTTATTAGCTCACAATTTTTCAATCATAAAATCCAAAAAAATTACAAATATACAACACATATTCAAGACTAAAAGTAATATAAGTGCTGCTGCTAACCTAAGATGTCTTCTAGCATTTCTCTAGATGCGACATACTGGATGGAACCGATGTACGGAAGTTGTAAGCTGTTTAACCGCTGGTAAGTTAAGCTTGATCGACACGCCTGAACCCGGCTTCAACATCCTCCATGAGCTATGATTGTCGAAAACATCTAGTTATATTTAAAGAATGATATGAAACATAGTAAACTCGTGATTTTTAAAGTGACATCGTTACCATGATCTAAGATGATGATCATAGATGATGTTGGATGTTGTAGTCGTGTGTGTGTACAACGGTCAAGTTAATTACTACCTGCGGTTCAAAAAGCTTACTTCCGAGCTTCCAGATGCTTTCACCCCCTGATGAAATATGATCTTTATATAGTATTTAGTTATGTATTAAATATGAAGGAAAAATCAATCACACTCTTATTCACAAATGATTCCAAACCATCATATAATATGATTGAAAATTGTTCTTAAATGTGATCAAAAAATGACTGTGAAAAGTAATCAAATGTTATTCCAAAAGAAGTAAAGTACAATCTTCCAGTAATATCAAGTATATCAAGTATGATAAAAAGATGAATGAAAAGTGTTTCGAAATATGAATCATAAATGATTATTCAAGAATAATCACATTTATGGTACATTTTTCTCCCGACGATACGTTAATTTTCGAACAGAAAATGCTTTTAAGTTTGAACGTTTTTAATCATCTTGGGGTATGATATTTGAATATTTTTTTATCAAAATTTTCAAAAAATGCTGGCTGGGCTTGTTTTGGTTTCGAATTCAAAACACTGTAACGAGGCTTTTTCTTGCCCCGGTGCTTCTTCAATAAGTGCTGGGGTATACTCGCCGTGTCCAAGGTTCGCTTACAATAAATTTGCTTTAACTCTATATACTATAACTATAAAAATATAATAAAAGATGTGTGTATCTTCTTCACTTCGTTTTATGCTTGCTCCGTGATTAGTGGTGGGCTAACGGCCCTCGTGTCCCGTTAGGATCGTTCCGTTAGGACGCCTTGCTGGTCGTCGCCTGGGTGTGTGTAAATGTATCTCAGTGACGCCTTGCGTCGGCGTGTTTATCTTACGGTTAGCGACTATCTCTGCTGCGGCTTACGTCGGTGCGTCTGCGTTAGTGTAACTCTGGTATGGTTGACGTCGTATACTTGCATGACTGCTGTGGTCGACATCGTATGTTAGCGTATCTCTGCTGCGACCCACGTCGTGTGTTAGCGTATCTCTGCTGCGGCCAACGCAGCAACTTTGTAGTTTTAGATGCATATTCTCCAAATTTGGGTCCATTAACTGGTTGATGGCAGTTTAAAATATTTAAAATTACTCCCAATCTTTTCACAATATCTCTATCAACTCCTGTTATGCGAGCAGTCACTTCATCGTTTTCAAAAAATCTTGAGGAGTTACCATCATTTGTATTTCCGTATCCATACTTTATTTTTTTTTAATATATAAATGAAGTTTTTAAGTTTTCGTTATATTTTTTAGTTAGTCAGTTACTTTTTTTAAGTTAGAATAATGTGATATTTAAATGAAGTTTTTTAAGTTTTCGAAATATTTTTTAATTTAGTCCCAATGTTTAATTGAATTTTTTATATAGTTTTTATCATAACTACCTTAGACAAAAAGGACCAATAACTAATAAATAAAACAGCACTTCCTGACAGATGATCAATCATCTGATTGTCAGCTGTCTAGTAGGGTACATAAGAGATTTTTAAGCGAATACTACTGAGATCAGACAGGATCCCAAGAAAATGTTCAAGACAGCCACATACATTCCAGGCTTGTCTAACAGACTGAAAAATACAAATATGTATGACCGGGACAGGTTCCAAATAGCTTTTACGTACGACAACACTCTACGACAAATATACAGCAACATGAAAAGAAGGAATGAAAAATACGAGAAATCCAACGTAATATACCAAATTAATTGCAATGGTGACGGGTCCCACTTATGCAACAAAGTATATGTGGGGACAACTAAATCTAAGCTTAAGACAAAGATTTCCGGACACAAGTCGAATATAAAAAACAAAAATAATTTGAACGATAGCAAAACAGCCTTAACACATCATTGTAGCGCTACGGGACATTGTCCAGATTTAGAAAATGTGAGAATTTTGCAACAAGAGAAGCAATATAATAAGAGATACATACTTGAAATGCTTCATATTATCAATATAGAGAGCCACAAACGGATAAATTTTAAAATGGACACGGAAAATTGTGCTTCGACCTATAGGCAGCTAATAAGCAGAAACAAAAAAGCCCTTTGAGAGTAATTTGTTAGTTTAATGTCCCACCAATATTTTTATTATAATGTTAGACAACAACAGTTTACCTGTAGCTGATATATGTACATATGTCTGCTGAGCGCGACGTACAGTTGGAGAAATTTGTACATGGTTGTTTTTGTCAAAATTTGTTTATATTTACGGTATTTATTTGTTTACATTATGTTGTTTATATTCATTTCATATGTTATGTTTTAAAATTAGTCGATCAGGCACAGCCAAGAGTGTAAGTTGTGTTATAGTGATGTATGTAAAATGCACTTTTTGATGTTTTTATTGTTTTTTTAGTCCTGAGGATGATCTCAGATTGAGGTCGAAATATCGATCAATTATTAAACAAATATATTTATTGAAACATAAAAAATATTTCGTTTTTATTTATGCGTGGCCTTGAGCTCGAAAAATTGAATAATTTAAATATTGAAGGCCGAAAACAACAAATAAAAATTATGGATCGGAGGGCACACCGGAATGACAACAATGAAATTGGAGTCTACAAAATCATCAACAACAGGTATGACATGAAAACTAGGAGGTGCACAAAACGTTATCAATATAACACACAACAAATGATTGGGCTGACGGAGTCGATAAAGTTTTTGGGTAGATGCAGGAAGAGCGGCATAATACCAAATTTCATCAAAAATGCCACCAAAAACATTGTATACATCCTTGAATGCAACATCGAAAACGAGAAAATTTCATCAAAGATAAACAATGCAGCGTCATCATATTTGGTAACAGTCCAAAAGAAATTATTAAATATAATTATAAAATCAAACACGAACTTCGGAAGAAAAAGGAGGTAAATAACTTAACAACAAATTTAAAACAACAATTAAATAAGGAAGATTCCGTCGTATTTTTCGAGAGTGAAACTCTGCTAACCAACAAACTTACAACAGCAATCAAGAAAACACAAACGAACAAATTTTATAGACTTAAAGACGAACAAAAACAACGACTAAACATCAAATACATTCCCGAGTGGTTTTGTAACACGACATCAACAAATATACCGGCTGACACTCAGTGGCTTCTCTCGTTAGGTCCAAAATATGCTTTGCCACCAACAACGAAGCAATTTCTACTCTTTAAGCTAATAGCAGACGGAGAGGACTGTATACAAACTATCGGAGACAGAGAAAGGCAAGAGACAGAAAGAAATAATTTAACAACATTAATACGGGACCACCTTAAAAGTCCAAATACTAATACGAGAGATCATTTCGTTTTAGACACCCTACATTAGGGCGGGTCGATTTAACAATCGCTCATTGCTCTGTGAATATCGTATTCTAGGGATCAAAATAAGAAACTTTGCCGAAGGAACCATACCTCTAAAACGAATTCTAATGTCCCCCCCTTTGGGTCGAACTTTTGGGTAGGAGCAATTTCAATTCTACCTGCTGTGTCTTGTGGTGGCTTAAAAAAAACAACAAAGCAATTTTACGATCTGAAATTGTGTCACAGTGATACCTTCATTTTTTAAAACGGTTGAATAAAAAACCCACACAACTTTGTTTACGACATGCAAATGCATCACAGTGATGCCTTGGTTTTAAAAGGGGGTTGTAAAAACGCTAATTTCTAATAATTTTTTTTTAATTTCTTTTCTATTACTAAGTTAAATTCATTTTTTCATTTACATATGTTCTGACTAAATAAATTTCTAAAGAGAAAAATAAACTCCAAAACGAAAAAACATAGGCATTTCAAAGTGGAATTTTTCAAAATTTGCCCTACGACCCAAAGGGGGGGGGGGGGGGACATCAGAATTCGTTTTAGAGGTATGGTTCCTTCGGCAAAGTTTCTTATTTTGATCCCTAGAATATGATTTTCACAGAGCAATGGGCGATTTTTTTGCCTCCCCACAAATCGACCCGGCCTACCCTACATTCAGCAAAAGGGTTCCTCAGTAACAATAAACACCTACTGGTCTCAATGCAGATAAAGGTGATATTACAGTGGGTTTGGAAAAACCTGAATATGAAACGAAGTTAGGGAAAATAGTTAATGACATCACGTCATACAGAGTTCTGAAAAAAGATCCCATAAACAAACTCCAAGAAAAGAATAATAAATTTGTCGAAAAGATGTTTAAAAACAAAATGATTAGTCTGAATGAAAAATACAGTCTGTTAAGTAAAACAGCTAATGCGCCGAGACTCTATGGTCTACCGAAGATCCACAAGGAGGGAATGCCATTGAGACATATATATATGACGATGAAAGTCTCGTTTCTTTTGATGTGGTATCTCTTTTCTCTAGCGTTTCTGTAGACCATGCGATGAAAATTATTGAGAGTAAGTGGGATTTGATAAAAAGCCACACTTCGTTAACGAAGGACTTGCTTCTTGGGGTAGTACGATTCTGCATAAAGAACAACAGGTATTTTAAGTTTAGAGACAAAATATACGAACAGCGCTATGGAATGCCTATGGGGTCCCCAGCATCGCCAGTCATTGCAGATATTGTAATGGAGGAATTGCTGAACAAATTCATGGAAGGTTTTCCACATAAACCACGTTTGCTTACGAAATATGTGGATGATATATTTGCTATCGTTCAAAGAGATAAAGTCCAAGAAACGGTGGCCACTCTAAATAGCTACATAAAATCTATAAAGTTCACGTAAGAGATGGAAGTTGACGGAAAATTACCATTCTTAGATACGATAGTAATAAGACATAACAACAAACTTACATTTAAATGGTACAAAAAACCAACTGCGTCTGGGAGATTAATAAACTTTTATTCCAAGCATGAAAGAAGAATTATAGTAAACACGGCAAAGGATTTTGTTAGAAAAGTTCTATCTATTAGCGACGCATTTTACCATAAAGAAAATGTTGCCCTGATCAAGCAAATATTAACAGACAACGATTTTCCTCCATCTTTAATCAATAGCTACATAAGAGATTTTAAGCTAAAGCGAATAATACTGAGATCAGACAGGATGCCAAGAAAATATTCAAGACAGCCACATACATTCCAGGTTGTCCGACAGACTGAAAAATTCAAATATGTATGACCGGGACAGGTTCCAAATAGCTTTTACGTACGACAACACTCTACGAAAAATATACAGCAGCATGAAAAGCAGAATTGAAAAATACGAGAAATCCAACGTAATATACCAAATTAATTGCAATGGTGACGGGTCCCACTTATGCAACAAAGTATATGTGGGGACAACTAAATCTAAGCTTAAGACAAAGATTTCCGGACACAAGTCGAATATAAAAAACAAAAATAATTTGAACGATAGCAAAACAGCCTTAACACATCATTGTAGCGCTACGGGACATTGTCCAGATTTAGAAAATGTGAGAATTTTGCAACAAGAGAAGCAATATAATAAGAGATACATACTTGAAATGCTTCATATTATCAATATAGAGAGCCACAAACGGATAAATTTTAAAATGGACACGGAAAATTGTGCTTCGGCCTATAGGCAGCTAATAAGCAGAAACAAAAAAGCCCTTTGAGAGTAATTTGTTAGTTTATAGTCCCACCAATATTTTTATTATAAATGTTAGACAACAACAGTTTACCTCTTGCTGATATATGTACATATATATGTATGCTGAGCGCGACGTACAGTTGGAAAAATTTGTACATGGTTGTTTTTGTCAAAATTCGTTTATATTTACGGTATTTATTTGTATGCATTATGCTGTTTATATTCGTTTCATATGTAATGTTTTAAAATTAGTCGATCAGGCACAGCCAAAAGTGGGAGAGATAGTTATTTATTATATTACAAAAAGGAATTACAAAAGTAGAAATTGTAAGACTATACTTTAAAATAATAAATGGTGGATCTTAGACAATAACATTAATTGTTGTGTGTCTACATAGAAGATATAGTTAAAAACAATAGTTTTAGCAAATTCTGTTACAATAAGTTCCCTATATTTAACTCAACTACTTATATAAGAGCGTAGCGAGTGATAGTTACCACCACTAAGAATAGTTAAACCTTTTGCAGGTGCAAAACTTTCTCACCAAAACATTGAAAACGGATATCTTTGTAAATAGGACATATCCCAATAAAATGCAAGGTGTCTTCAGCAGTACATAAGTTGCAAACTGAGCAGTTAACAAAAGTTACATTTTTAAAAGCTCTTGCATTGAGGTTTAGTAAGCTACCCCTAGCGCGAAAGATCAGACTTATGGCGTAGGCTGAGAACTCATCGGAGAAGTAAGTAGCGTCCATAGGAATCAAGTATGGGTAAAGATCGTGTGACCTAGATTGCAGCGCACTCTCGGTGTAGCTAGCAAACTCTTTTTGCAGCAATTTCTCTAGTACTACAGGAATACACAGTTTTAGCGCTGCTGGCGAGAAATCACGCTGGGGGTCCATATCAACACTTACATAAACATTTTCCCAGTTTTTCACCCAGTACGAACCTTGACGCAGCTACAATGCGGGGCAGTCTATTTGGTGATAAACTAAAACAGCGCGCGATATAATATATGTGCGTGCTTAAAGTATGGTATTACAGCGAACATAAACCTGATTCGAGGTGCAACATATAGTTTGGAGTGTTAGATGGCAGAAATATTAGCTTTTTTATAAAGAACCGCAGGAGTTTCTGTACGGACTCAAACTTATCAATACCCCATAGTTGCGCACCATAAAACATGATAGACCTGGACGCCGCTTCGAAAATTTTCATCTTTTGCGAGATGGGAATTCTGGGATTATTTATATATTTGAGCCATGTAGCAACTATAACAGTTTTAGCTTCTGGCAGTTTCGCATCTAAGTGCTTTGTGAAAGAAAGTTTATAATTTAAAAGCACGCCTAAGTATTTGTACTCATTTACAATCTCAATAGTGTCATTACCATAAATCCAGCAACACCCCGCGGACATCCTGCTAGCTTACCTAAAAACTAATATTTTGGATTTAGAGAGATTAACTGTCAACCCCCACTGCTTACTGTAAAGAGTCTGCCAGAAGCACAATATCGCCAGCGTACAAAAGAACTTTAACTACAACGTCAGCAACTTTTACACCACAGGGGAGAATGTCATTTAAGTCATTAATATATAAAGAGAACAGAGCTGGACTTAGCATGCACCCTTGCCGTACACCCTGTTTAACAGAAAATGGTTCCGAAAGCGCTCCATCCATCCAAACCTGACTAGTTGTATCTTCATAAATTAAGCGAAGTACCTCAATAACGTGACTAGATAGACCGAGCTGGGCAAGCTTGTAGAAAAGCAAATTTCTTGCAACTGTGTCAAAAGCACATGAAAAATCGACAAAGAAAGCGAAAGTTTTCTTTTTCGCACTAAAGTTCAAGTATACAATACTGGTCAGGTTGAACATATTGTGAATTGTTGAATAGTTTTTGCGGAAGCCCACCTGAAACTCGGTAATAACATTATTGCATCCGAGCCAAGCGTTAATGCGACTCAGAAGCAAAGCAGCGAAAATCTTATATATGGTGTCAAGCAGAGATAGTCCCCTGTAGTTGGAAGGAAGGTCAGGGTCGCCTTTTTTGAAGAGGGCGATAACAATTGCGCTGCGGAAACATTGCGGAATCTGTTTCTTAAGAAATATTGCATTGAACAAAGCCAGTAGTTCTGTTAAGAGACACTGCGGGGCGTACTTGTAAAATTCATAAGAAATTCGATCTTGACCCGGAGCTTTTTGTCTTTTAGACTTTTCAATACAAGCTGTAACTCGCGGAGCTCAAAAGGAGGATCGAGAAAAGGGTCTATCACTGAAGGTAACGTCCAATGCATGCTTCTACTGTACTAGATAACAATAACTTGAAGTGGCTGTAGAAATCTGACAACGACAGACTACACGACACCCTATGGGATTGAATTTTCAAAGAGTTAGCAATCCGCCACCAGTCCCTTGTGCTTCTCACAGTACTTAAGAGGTCAATATCCTTTCCTTCATATTCCAGTTTTTTCTCAGAGCAAAGCTTGTAGTAACTTGAACGTAATGAGACATACGATATACGAGCTGCTTCCAAGCCACTCCTCCTCCACTCGTCTAGGTGTACTGACATTTTTCTACGGGCTTTAAAGCACTGATTGTCAAACCAAATATTTTCTGGGACGTATTTTGATTTTCCAGGACTATTCGGGGCAGCAGATTTTATTTTATTTTGTAAGGAAGACACCATAACATCAATGCTAACATCTGTAATGTCAAAATTGCTGCTGGGCATTGAGCTAATAAGATTGACATACCTTTGCATGTGCTTCGGCTTCCACACTAACTTGGGTGGGCAGGTCCTTGAGGTGTCCTTAGCGTTTTTATCTGAAACCTCCAAAATTACGCAAAGCGGCATATGATCAGAATATTCTTTTTTGCTTACTGAAAGGCTCTTAACGGCTGGTAGAAGCTCAAACGAAGATATAACGTAGTCTATATCGGAACACCCTATAGCACTGCAAAACGTAAATTCGCCACTCATATCACCGGGTGACCTACCGTTTAGTATAACTCCGCCCACATCCTCGACAAAATTTAGTAGCTTTTTGCCTTTAGCATCTAGCACTACATCCTTAGATTTTCTGCTTATCTGTATACCCAAATTACCAGATAGTAAGTTTTTGTCAAACAATTGATGTTCACCTACGCGCGCGTTTAAATCACCCAAGTCACAAAAAGAGACCGGTTGCTGCGAAGCGAAAAAGTTCTCTAAGAGCTTAAAATCATCAACCCATTTGTTGCAGTTCAGATACTGAGGGATTAACCACGTACACACATGTAGGTTTACCGGCAGTACAACACACTCAGAAAGATTAAGAAATTTAAATTGTAAACAGCTTCCAAACTCCTCTTAAAACCAAAAAGACACCCTCCGCTAGCGCGACCGGCAACATGCGTCTTAACCGCATCTACCCAATTTATTTATTTATTTATTTATTATTTAAAGTCGACGACAAACTATGGTCGACTGCATAATATAAAAGATATATAAATATACAACTCAAAAGATAAAATTTAAGATATATCGAGCTTTCAACAATGTTATATTACAAACAAAGAAATATTAATGAACATTACTATTTAATTTCAGAATATAATAATAATAAGAAATATGAGCAGAAATAAGATCTTATGCCGAAATCTTATACTGGCGGAATGCATCAGATTCCGCTCAGCATGATTTCGGAATGCAGTGCATTCCAATCTCCCTGTTGGAATGCAACAAGATTCCAATCAGCATGTTATGGGAATCCGGCAGTGCTAAGAGTAGTGTAATGAGGATACGCCATCACAAGGCATAAAAAAGTAACATGACCTGTGTTGTTGGAATGCACCGGATTCCAATCAGCTCGATGCCTGACCCATAAGATTATACTGCCGGAATGCATACCATTCCGGTCAGTGACTCATGAAAAACCATGTTTTTTACGTTGTTGGAATGCACCAGATTCCAATCAACACAGTACTGTCTTGTTCCTTCAATATGAAACATGTTGATAAATGTTCCTCCATCCTTAAGCGAGATAGTTCCTGTTTTTTATCGAAGGAATAAAATGCCGGCAAATTAAATTAGCTTGTTTCTCTTAAATTAGATAGGCAAGTATTGCATTACGTATAGTGGCAAAAGTGCATTCAAGACTGATGCAGCTATACAAGTCATTGTAGGGCGCGCACCAGATAAGAAGAGGATTATTTTTAGCAAAGTTTCGTCGACAAAGGGGTAAATAGAAAGGAACGTAGTGTCTGGATACTCTAGGGGGAACCGCAAAAAACAAGCGGCTGAGGAGGTCCGCACAATCAATTTCTCCAATAATGAGGTTATGGATGAACAATACCCCCAGTAATGTTCTCCGATTTTCCAGAGTGGGTAAGTTAATAAGAAGAAGTCTACTTCTGTATGGAGGAAGGTGGAGACTTGAGTCCCAATTAAGGCCGCGCAATGCAAATATCAAAAATTGCTTTTGAACTGACTCAAGACGCTTTATATGTTTTTGAGAAACAGGGGACCAAACGCATGAGCAATACTCGAGTATTGGACGAACCAGCGATGTGTAAAGAACCTTAGTGAGGTACGGATCATCGAACTCTTTAGCCCATCTTTTAACAAATCCAAGTAAACCCAACTCTTTGTTGGCTATAGATGAAATATGCATGTTAAAATTCAATTTCGGATCAAAAAGGACACCTAGATCATTTGCAATAGATATACGCTCCAAAGGCGTACCATCTATTACATAAGATTTCAATGCTGGCTTCACTCGGTGAAATGTCATATGCTTACATTTAGAGCAATTTAAAGCTAGTAAATTTGTTGTGCACCAACATTGGAACGAGTCCAAGTCGGCCTGAAGAAGATCCAAGGAACTCAAATCGGTAGGACAGTAAGTGTAGCAAAGTTTTACATCATCCGCATACATTATAGTATGGGAATATAATATTGTCTGTGGCAAGTCATTAATGAAAAGGGCAAAGAGCAAAGGGCCTAGATGACTTCCCTGGGGTACGCCGGAGGAAACTCCGAACGATTCCGACAGATTGCACTTGAACAGGACTTTTTGGGTCCGGTTAGAAAGATAGCTTTTCAGCCACATTAATAGGTGAAACGGAAAGCCCAGTAAATCAAGCTTATGAATAAGCAACTCGTGGTTGACGGTATCAAATGCTTTGCTGAAGTCCGTGTAGATGACATCCGTTTGCTTGTTCGCTAAAAATCCTTCCATAACTATAGAGGTGAATACAAGCAAATTTGTAGTGGTAGACCTTTGACGAATAAAACCGTGTTGACATGGAGATAAAAGACTAGAACACTGATATTGCAGTTGATTGGTGACAATCTGTTCAAAGACTTTAGGAATGACTGAAAGTTTAGCAATACCCCTGTAGTTTTCAACTTTTGACCTACTACCTTTTTTATGCAGGGGTATAATAAAAGACTGTTTCCAAAGTGCCGGGAATGACGCAGATCCCAGAGATAGCTCAAATAATTTTAAAATAGGCTCATACATGTTTTCGGCGCAATACCTAAGCACGCAACTAGGAACACCGTCCGGTCCCGGAGAAAAGATGGGCTTCAAAGATTGAAGACTCTGAAGAACAATATTACCATCAATAGCAGGATTCCTAATGTAATTCGAGCTATCTAAGCGATAGGAATATTGACCAGAATGAAAACCACTGGATGAATACGTGGACTTAAAGAACTCAGAAAATAGTTCAGCAACGTCGTCATCAGTGCAAGCTTTTTTACCTCCAAAGGTTAATGAGGAAGGATACCCAGAAGTTTTCCGCTTTGAATTTACGAAACTGTAAAACTTTATTGGATTTCTAAAAAATTGGGCTTTACAACAACTCAAGTAATTTTTATAACAAAGCTGATTAAGACGGTGAAATTTAGAACGAGCTATTAGATATTTAGAGAGGTCTGCAGATGCTCCAGATTTCTTGAACCTCTTATAAAGCCTAGATTTGATGTTATTAAGTCTGATAAGTTGCCTTGAAAAGCAAGGGGGCTTATTCGAACATAGGGTATAGCGAGTAGGAATGCAGGTATCAAAGAAGCTATCAAGCGTACTGTAAAATATAGAGATAGCCGAATCGACATCAGTGCAAGCATAGAGATCCGACCAATCATGGCAAGCCAACAGATCATTGAGCATAATGAAATTCGCTTTGTAGAAGCATCTAGATCGGGGACGAGACCTGTACTTGAATCCTACGGGGTAGGCTGATATCAAGTGAATGTAGTACATAATCTTTAAAATGGTGAGAAAATTTTGACCTGTTGTCGTAAACAACATGAGTCTCAAATAAGAAAAGGATATCGAATGATTTTATATAATTAAACAAGTTTTTAAATTTAAGCTTACTACGAAAGTTGGCGATATTGTATGATAATACTTTAATTTGTGCTACCGTCTTGGGTTGTCTAACAGTATTACCACTCCTCATGTTTGCACCATCAGACCGGGCAACGTTTAGTTTTTTGCTGTCATCTTACTTAAAATGCCATCATACGTTATATCTAGTTTCTTCAGGTTTTCTCCATAGTAACTCCGAAGTAAAGCCTCCGGCGGTTCACCGTCACACATTAGGACTTTGTTGCGTTTAAACGCCATCCACTTTTTGTTTATGCACATAGCATCATTTCTTACATATATGCTCTGAGAGCGGTCCAGCTTCCAAAGATCTTTTTTTAATTGCAGCAATAGTTTCTTGCTCTGTTGTTTGCAGCATTGAGATCCTTCTCTAAAAATATAGACGACCCCGACAGTTTTTTAGCGCTTTTGAGCTCATAGGTAGCCATCTCTGCAGAAGCAAACTCAGCAATCACGCCCATTTTTTGATTTTGAATGTACAGGCAACGCGCATCTCGGACTTGTACGTGTTGCAGACCCAGCCTCTCAATGCATAGCTTTTCTACCGCTTTTTTTGGGGAGTCTTCCTTTGGAATACCTCTTACTACAACGTTGCTCCTTTTTCTGTCATCAATAAGTCGGTTTAATTCCACCCTATCCAATTCCCGATCGTGCTTAATTTGCGTTAGCTCAGCCAAGAGTGTAAGTTGTGTTATAGTGATGTATGTAAAAAGCACTTTTTGATGTTTTTATTGTTTTAATCTTTTTAGTCCTGAGGAAGATCTCAGATTGAGGTCGAAATATCGATCAATTATTAAACAAATATATTTATTGAAACATATAAAATATTTGGTTTTTATTTATGCGTGGCCTTGAGCTCGAAAAATTGAATAACTTAAATATTGAAGGCCGAACAAAAAAAAAAAAAAAATTATGTCATATTTTTTCACGGACGCACCGCTTAAGAAAAGCAAAAAAAATTGGTTTTTTTTTTTGATGGAGCCCACTGTAGGGCAGAGTGGGACTAAAACTGGAAAAACTTTTATTGAAAATTTATTGAATTTTGGATACTCTTTGAATAATGAAAGACATTGAAGCAATTAATGAAAATTAAAAAGATTTTCTTTTCTTCTTATGTATGAGTATGTGAGTTTTAATTCATTTTTTTTTTTTGTAAGTAATTTAATTTAATTTTGACTATAATGCAAAATATTTTTGTAATAATTATGAAAAGTGAATGAAATATGTTTTAATTTCGATATAAAAATTGAAAAATGTAATTTTTTAATGCATGCACTAAATATGAAAATATGTATGAAAACTTTTATTTCGCCATTCCAATTGCTGCTTGATTTGATTTACCGCTGTATGTTCTGCTGCTGCGCTTCCTGCTCTGCTGCTGTTGCATGGTGTTCTGCTGCTGATGGCGTCACTCGTTTTCCGCTATTTTATGGTTTGCCGTTATGAAGGTGGCGTGGCTAGAGTGCCGTTTTTTCTCTAAGGAATTTTTTTTACCAAGGTTTTGGTACAGTTTCCCAAAAACGTATATTTGAGTTTTTGTTGTTTTTTTCATGTGATTGTTTCTAATTTATGTATTATTTCTGCTTGCCATTAGTTTGTTTTATTATTAATTTCAAAAATTCTTATTATTTCCGTCTTTCATTAAGTCTTTGTATTATGTGCACGTATTTTTCTGTTAAAAGTTTTTATTTCTTTGCACAAGCCGCTGCCAAAAACCACGGCCACTGCCATGTACCAACTAATTTATGTATATGTCTATTTGTGCCTTTTTTTTTAAATTTGTAAATTTAATATTTTTGAATATATATTTGAATATATCCAAATTTCCAAACTTTTGTAGATTTTTGTTAATTTTGATGTTTTTTTGTAGATTTTTGATTTTTAAACTTTTTTTTGTGGAAATGTTCAAATGTTTTATGTATTTTGTTTTGTAGATATTTTTAAATATTATACGTTTTTTGTAATTTTATTTTTTGTGTATTTTCCTTGTATATATGTATTTTTGAAATTTTTTGTTAATATTTAATTTTTTTCGATTTTATAAATTTTTTATAGGTTTCGAATTTATAAATTTTGTGGGTTTTATCCACTTTAATTAGTGCACCCACGCCTGTTGGGAGCCTTGCCTTCTTTGGCCGGTCGCCGTATTTACAGGGCTTCGGCCCACGGGTGCCATATAGAAGATCTATTTTATGGATCCTCCAAAAATGTTCTGCACGCACGTGAACTGCACAAAACGCGCACGGACTTCCTATTATCTTTCTGTTTTTCCCTATAGTCTTTTTTAACTTTTAACTAATAAAAAATTTATTTATATTTAGTACATATATGTAAATAGTATTTTATTTTAAGTTTTTAAATTTAGTTACACTTGGGCACTTAAGTTTTAGTTTTTAATTTGTAGGACTCACGCGTGTAGTTGCCGGCTCACTTAAAACTGAAAACTACCGCTAACGCAACTCTGTGGCTAGGCACCTTTTCTTTAGGTTGCTTACCAACGAAATCCATGATGGCGTCGAGCAACGGCAGTTTCAACCAATCAGAAACTCTCCGCGTTGCTCTG